>NC_067406.1:28459386-28673769 GCF_009764475.1 Pristis pectinata
TGCCCATGACTTCTTTTTCTCCCCTTTGAAGAGTTCAAGGTGGGCTATGGTTATGTAGGCAATGTCTTTCCTCAGATATTTTGTTCAAGGGCTCCCTGTACCAGATACAACAACAAAAATGAGATTCCATACATAGTAGTTTTGTTGATGGATGGAACACCAAAAACATGGACTAATAATTGGGAGGCATGAGTTCAAATCTCATTGTGGCAGTTGGAGAATTTGAATTGGTTTTGCTAAATAAACCTGGAAAGCTGGTGTTGACAATGAAGAATTTTAAACCACTGATATTATTGTTGAGACCCATCTAATGTCCATTTAGAAAAGAAAACCTGACTTTCCTTTCATGCTCTCCTGAATATACCTCAATTACCACAGCCATGTGGTTGACATTCAACTGCCTCTGAAATGCCTGAGTGAACCTCTCAGTTCAGGGCCAGATCAATAAATAAACTCTTCCAGCAGTGTGAGAGGGGACGGTGAGCAATGGCAGACTGCTTGGATATGTGGAAACTATCACAGCTCAGTCTACATATACATTTTGCTGAAAACACCCACCCTGACAGCCTCCAGTGCATCTGAACCTATAGTCACTGTAGGGGACATAACATCAGTCTTCCGTAGAGTGAACCTACAGAAAGCATCTGGCCTGGATGGTACTCCTGACTGTGTCCTTAGATCCTTTGCAGATCAGCTAGCAGGAGTATTTGCAGACATTTTGAACCTCTCCCTGCTTTAATCTGAGGTTCCCACCTGCTTTAAAAGACCATGATTATCTGGTACCAAAGAGAAACAAGGTAACATGCCTTAATAACTACCGACCAGTGGCTCTGACATCCACCATCATGAAGGGCTTCGAGAGGCTGGTCATGGTACATATTAACTCCAGCCTCCCAGACAATTTCGACCCACTGTAATTTGCTCACCACCAAAACTGGTTTACAGTGGACGCCATCTCCCTGGCCCTACACTCATCTCTGGAGCACCTGGACAGTAAAGCCACCTACGTTAGACTATTGTTTATTGACAACAGCTCCACCTTCAATACTATAATTCCAAGCAAACTCATCTCCAAACTCTGAGACCTGGGTCTCAACACCTCCCTTTGCAACTGGATCCTTGACTTCCTGACAAACAGACCGTAATCCACAAGGATAGGCAGCAACACCTTTGGCATGATTATTCTCAACATTGGTGCCCCACAAGGCTGTGTCCTCAGCCCCATACTCTACTCCCTATATATCACGACTGCATGGCCAGATTCTGCTATAACTCCATTTACAAGTTTGCAGATGATACCACCGCAGTGGGCCGTATCTCAAGTAACGATGAATCAGAGTACAGGAAGAAGATAGAGAGCCTAGTAGCATTTGTCACGACAACAACCTTTCCCTCAATGTCAGCAAAACAAAAGAGCTGGTCATTGACTTCAGGAAGGGGGGGTGGTGCACATGCTCCTGTCTACATCAACAGTGCTGAGGTTGAGAGGTTTGAAAGCTTCAAGTTCTGAGGAGTGAACATCACCAATAGCCTGACCTGGTCCAACCACGTAGATACCATGGTCAAGAAAGTTCACTAGCGCCTTTACTTCCTCAGGAGGCTAAAGAAATTTGGCTTGTCCCTTTTGACACTCACCAATTTTTATTGATGCACCATAAGAAGCATCCTATCTGGATGCGTCATGGATTGATATGGAAACTGCTCTGCCCGGGACCACAACAAACTGCAGAGAGTTGTGGACACAGCTCAGCACATCATGGAAACTAGCCTCCCCTCCAAGAACTCTGTCTATACTTCTTGCTGCCTCAGTAAAGCAGCGAGCATAATCAAAGACCCCACCCACCCGGGATATTCTCTCTTCTCCCCTCTCCCATCGGACAGAAGATACAAAAGCCTGAAAGCGCGTACCACCAGTCTCAAGGACAGCTTCTATCCTACTGTTATAACACTATTGAACTGTTCCCTAGTACGATAAGATGGACTCTTGACCTCAAAATCTACCTTGTTGTGACCTTGCACCTTATTGTCTGCCTGGACTACGCTTTCTCTGTAGCTGTAACACTTTATTCTGCATTCTGTTATTGTTTTACCTCGGACTGCCTCAATACACTGTGTAATGAATTGAACTGTATGAACGGTATGCAAGACAAGTTTTACACTACACCTTGGTACATGTGACAATAATAAAACAATTTACTGATTTAAAAAGTGTAGAGACTGTTTGATGAATCATAGAAACTTATGACACAAAAGAGGAATGTTAGGCCCATTAGTGCTGAGTCCAGATGAACTGAGACCCTCAGTCCAGATGAAGGGTCTTGACCCAAAACGTCAACTGTCCATTTCCCTCCACAGATGCTGCTCCACAGAACTGAGTTCCTCCAGGGCATTATGTATTGTTCCAGATTCCAGCATCTGCAGTCTCTCGTTTCTCCTGTTAGGCCCATTATTTTGATTCTGGTCAAAAAAGAGCACTCCTGCCTAATTCCATTTCTGTTTCCATTGCACTATAGTTTATGATGCATCAAATACTTATCCAAGTACCTATTAAATACACCAGGGGTTTCTGCCTCCACTACCTATTCAGGCAGTTTATTCCAGACCACCACCATTCTCCAGGTGAAATGTTTTTTCCTTCAACTCCTCTTTAATCCTTCTTTTAATTACCTTAAATCCATGCCACTTCATTATTGGACCTCTTGAAGAAAGTAAATTATTTCCTGTTCACCCAGGACTCAATATGTAGCTCAATTAAAATCTACCTCAACGTCCTTTGTTCCAAAGAAAATAACCTCAACCTAGCCAATCTTTCATTGAATCTGAGTGCAGCTCCTTGAGCTCAAGCAGCTCAACACCATCCAGGACAAAGTAGTCCACTTGATCAATGACAAATTCGCTCCCTTAATCTGTGGCTGCAGTGTGTATCATTTACAACATGCACTGCAGCTACTTGCCCAGGCTACTCTAACAGCCCCTCCCAAACCCATAAACTCTACCAACAACAAGTACAAGGGCAGTAGACCCATGTGAAACCATCAACTGCAGGTTCCCCTCAAAGTTGCACACCAGCTAGACTTGGAAATATCTCATTGTTCTTTCATCGTCACTTGGTCTAAGTTCTGGAAATCCCTACCCAATAGCACTGTGGGAATACCTTCACTAGAAGGACAAGACCAGTTCACTACCACCTTCTCAAGGGCAATTAAGGATGGACAATAAATTCTGGATTTGCCAATGACATCCAGATATTGAAAAATAAATTTAAAAAATGCTTCAACTCTGCAACAACCTCTGTGAAAGCAAGTATCCCATATACATTCTCACTTGCCTTATTTACCTCTGCTGTGGCAGTAGGCAAATTATAATGGTTGATGGATATTTTAATAACTGGAAACTGCTTTGGTTCCGACAGGGTTCAGTGCTATGACCCTTCCTTTACATGATATATATCAATGATTTTTATTTAAATGTAAGGACCATAATTAAGAAGATTTCAGGTGAAACCAAAGTAAACAATGTCATTGATAATGAAGAAGTAAGTTCTGTAAATGGATAAATTAGGTGACATAAAAATGACAAATGGAATTCAGTCTATTAGAAGAAAGAGCAAAGCATTTGGGAAGAGCACATAAAGCAAGGGACTCAACAAGCAGCACAGAAACAAACCCTTTGGCCCACCAAGTCCACACAACCATGAAGCACCCAGTACACTACCAATAAGTGGTAAGCCACAATGTGTGAAAGAGCAGAGGGATCTTGGAGTGCATAACTACACATCCTTGGAGAGGTAAAGAAGGCAATTAAGAATGTGTATGGGATTCTTGCTTTCCTAGGCAGAGCCATAGAATATAAGAGCATGGAGGTCATGCTAAAACTTTATAAAAGAGTGCACAGGTTGAATATGGTGTACATATCGGATCATCACAGAACAGGAAAAATTTCCCAGTGCTAAAAAGTAGAGATCTGTAAGCCCATTGCCAAGGCTATAGAACTTTAGTTTTAAAGGATTATTTGCTAGCCTAGGGTTGTTTTTAAGGACCAAATAAGGTTGAGGTGTGATTTACCAATTTAATCTAAGTATATAAAATTATGAAGTGCCAAAATATGATGACTAGGAAGGACCTATTTCCCTCTGGACAGAGGCAAATAACTAGGTGATATAGATGTGGGGTAAGTAAAGAAGGATTAGAGAGGGGTGAGGAAAATTCTTTTTAACCAAAGAGTGCTTGGCATCAGGAACTCCCTGCTTTAAGGAGTAGTGCAGACAGAAATTCTCACTGAGCTCAAAAAACACCTGGATGAGCTCTTGAACTTCCAAAACTTCAGTAGCTATGGATTGAGAACTGGGAAGTGGATTCAGTCACATAGTTCTTTGATGAGAGACCAAAATGACCTCCTTGTGTGCTATTAATTTCTATGATTCTATGCCTTGTGTGTGGTCCCAATGTGAGAGTACATCAAAACAAAAATAATATAATCCACAGATCCGCAGCCTCATGGATTAGAGTATGTCAAAAATAATAAAACAATTTTAAAGTATAGTGGCAGAAGAGTGTGACTTGCCAGAGGCAATGGTTAATACAGATGCAGCTATCACTGCTACATTTTACCACAGGTTTACCTTGTCTGTTCCGAGAAGTGGATTAATTCCAGGAAACATTTCAGTATAATGGCCCAGCTTCTTTTTTAGTCAAAGAGACTAATACGTAAACTAAGAAACAAATCTGTAGTATTTTCCTACCTGTTAATAGTTTCTAACTTATTACCATAGAAACCATTGGTCAGGCCTACCTAATGATGCCAAAGGACCAACTCAGGCTCAGTGGAGATGACATCCATTGCAAGAACCATGGGGATGAGTTTGCAAATCGGAGAATAATATTGAACAGCACAATGTTATATCTCAGAAACATGCATAATGCGACAGTGAAGATTTCTCAGACTTAGCCGTCATGTTTCGAGTTTCACTTGAAACCCTTGATTAGATGACTGTGCTACAGTTTGCCTTGCTCAGTGGAGTCATTCACATGGAAGGGACAAGCGGTAGAGTTGTTTTTGCTTCAGATTTTGTAATAATTCAAAGAGAAAGTCATGACTGGGTTCAGTATGTTGGGTTAAAACTGGGTTAAAAACGTCCAAACAATTTCTCGTTCATTTCAAAATATACTCAAAGTGTGTGACTCATTTATATCCCTTTCTGTCGAAGAATCTAATTGCTGCCTTTTCATTGATTTTGAAGAAATGCGTTTTCTAATAAGAATTATGCTTCGGGTTTTATGCCGTTAACAAATTCACCATTGCAGCAATGTGCGTCACAGATTCAATGGTTGTGATATATTTTGGTTGTCCACCTATTGTGCGGTTTCCTGGTTTACTTATGGTGAAGTCAGGTTCCTGGTCTGCAATGTCGGAGGCTTTCGCCTGATGATGGAGTTAAATGAAAGTGGGCCTGCAGCTGACCAACGCTTTACTTTTCAAGAGGAGGAGGAGGAGGAGGAGGAGGAGGAAGATGAAAGAGAATGGTGTTGCACAGTTGACGATAGAAATAGCAGCTCTCTGACTCTTGCAGCAGCAAGCGGTGAATTGACAGGTACCCGTGAAATGAAAGGCAATTTCTGTCTGTCAAACTGGAGGTGGGGCAAGATTTAACAAGTTAGGAGCATAATAATGTAGTGAACTTGGGGTTATCAGTTTTAGGTGAGTCTACGGCAAACAAAGACAGGCAACAGGAAAAGCTTGGTTTCTGTTATTTGCTTTACTGCTGATGGAAACACTGTGGCTGAATACTGACTCCAACCCTTGCATTCAGAAATATAAATAGTGAAAAAAAAACGTGTGTCTTATTTTAACAACGAAATCTTATAATGCCTGAATCCCATGTTAGAATTTTTTTGTTTCCTATTCAGATATGGAAATCTGGTTAGGTGATAACGTGATTATGTGCACTCAATCACATTGCTGTTGATAAGGGTGATTTGCCATTATTGATCATTATTTAAGAAGGGAAGAGGTGAAATATTAGCACAGTGAGCACTTTGGATCTGGGCATTTCATGAATTGTTTCTAGCAGGTTTATAAGGTTCTGCTTTGTGAATCTAGCTTCACCACGGGACCTTTTCTACACCAGTCTTCTATTCCATTAGCAGTGGTGTCATGGTGCCAAGAGCTTCAAAGGTTTGCCTCATTGGTTGAATCTTGGTTCCTCCAGGAACTGCAGAGCCTTATTAATATTAGAACAGTCAACTTTCAGGCTTGCATTACTTGAGGCTGTATAATGCAGCATTTGTAGTTACAACTACAGGCCTAGATGCACTGGAATCTTTCAGTCTTGTTAAGATGTTGTGTTAGTCAGTTTCTCATTGCAAAATTAATTTGAATAGCCCTGTAAATTTGATAGCACAGGCATTTACTTATCAAGTACTTAAAAATTTAGACACTTGTACAACCACAAGCCACGTTTGCCTTCATAGCAATCTTTTCACTGATGTGACACATCATGATCCATCCACTGAAGCTGCAGTGAACACAGGGGATAAAGGCTGGACAGGTCTCAGTCATGTGTATCAAAACAATGACATAATCAGAAGTCAGAACTTGTCAGATGGAGTATAATGTGGGGAAATATCCAATTCATTTTGGTAATTGCAAGAAGAACAACAATGGAGCTAAGAAATGAAAACATAAAATGGTGGAGCTACTCAGCAGACCAGGCTGCATCTGTGGGAAGAGAAACAGCTAATGCTGCAGGCAGGTGGGGGAGGGGTGTGCAACTGATAGAGTGAAACTGGAGTGACTGTGGGGATAAGTTGTAAACAAGGTTATCTGGTCAATGAGTGAATGGGAACAGTTAGAGAGTGAGAACAAAAGAACATTGAGAAAAGACTGTAGGAGTAGTGAAAAAACAGGAAGTCGTGCCCAGCCTGACCTGCTGGTCATGTCTTCCGCTCCCAGAGGGGGGAAAAAAAAAGAAAGAAAAAAAATTGTGAAAGAAAAACATGCTGAGTCAATGTCACAAGTGGATGACTGATGCAGAGGAAAATTAAGTTATCTGAAGTTGCAGATTTCAATCTTCAGTCCAGAAGGTTGCAAGACAGACAGAGGATGTCCAGACAGAAGATGAGGTGCTGTCCTCAAGCTTGCATTGGGCCACATTTGCAACAGTACAGGAGACCACAGACGGATGATTTGGAGTGGGAAGGAGAATTAAAGTGGCAGACAATGGGATGGTCAGGGTCACCCTGCAGACTGAACACAGGTGCTCGGCAAAGCAGTCACCCAATCTGACTTTGGTTTCTCCATTGAATCGTTGCATCACCTGGAAAGACTGGTCCATGGATGACTATTCCTCTTACTCCTGCTTTCACTCATTATGGCCTCCATCCTTTGGCTTAGTGACTTTTTCTTATATATTATGTTGGCTACAAGAAGGCTATTTGTCCAGAAGTATTGCACCATAAGTCTGACCTCTTTTTCACAGAATTCTAATCTCAGAAGATTTCCATTGTGAGCCATTGCACAGAAATCAGGAATGGGATTAGGAGTTCTTATGCCACTCTGGTTGAGGGTGCTGAGGTCAGTAATAAAACCCATACCATGGTCAGGCTACTCAGCCGCAAACTAGCTTCACTAACATGCTGTTTACCAACTTGACCCATTAAAGGCACTTTTTACATGTGTTTAGCGATGTTTCCAATGAACAACTGACTTTGTAAAGAAGTAACAAACTTTGCTGAGAAATTTGTTTTTAAACATATTTCTTTATTATTATAAAACCAAAATTAAGTCTTATCAGGGCACCTGGAAGGTTGAAAAGAGATGAGAAAGTATTTCAAAAATGTGGCTATATGGTGGGTGGATTCTGTCAAAGTTCGCACAATAGGAAAGAAGGATATTACAATGATAAAAAACTGTAGGACGGCCACTTTAAGCAACGCACAAAAAGTGCTGGAGGAACTCAGCAGTTCAGGCAGAATCTATGGAGGGAAATGAACAGTCGACGTTTCAAGCTGAGACCTTCATTGGGACTGGAAAGAGGGCAGAAGCCAGAATAAAAGGGTGGGGGGAGGAGGAGAAGGAGGAACATGAGCTGGCGGGTGATAGGTGAATCCAGGTGGGGGAGGGGGGAAGTGGGAACGATGTGGGAAGCTGGGAGGTGATAGGTGGAAGAGGCAAAGGGCTAAAGAAGAAGGAATCTGGCAGGAGAGGACAGTAGAAAATGGAATAAAGGGAAGGAGTTGGGGGACCAGAGGGAGGAAGGTGTGAGTGATGGGCAGGTCGTGAGGCGGGGAAGGGGAAAGAGAAGGGATAATGGGGCCAGAGGGATAAGGGAAAACAAAGGCGCAGGTGGGGAGGACAGAAGGACTGGAAGTTAGAGAGATTGATGTTGATGCTGTCAGGTTGGAGACTACCAAGACAGAATATGAGGTGTTGTTCTTCTAACCTGCATATAGCCTCAACTTGGCGATAGAGGAGGTAGTGGACAGATATGTCGGTGTGGGAATGGGAAGTGGAATTAACATGGCTGGCCACTGGGAGATCCTGGCTGACGGACAGAGCGAAGGTGCTTGACGAAGCGATCCCCCAATCTGCGTTGGCTTTCACCAATGTAGAGGAGGCCGCACTAGGACCACTGGATGCAATAAATGACACTGGTGGATATGCATGTGAAGGACTGCCTCACCTGAAAAGATTGTTTAGGGCCCTGAATAGTGGTGAGGGAAGAGGTGTCGGGGTAGGTGTAACATTTGGGACAGTTGCAGGCATAAGTGCTTGGAGGAGGATCAGTGGGGAGGGACGAGCGGACAAGTGAGTCACGAAGAGAGTGATCCCTGCAGAAAGCGGAGAGGGGAGGGGAAGCAAAGCTGTTCCTGGTGGTGGGATCCCATTAGAGATGGAGGGAGTTGCCGAGAACGCAATGTTAGATGCGGTGTTGAGTGGTGGGGAGGACAAGGGGAACCCTATTCCTGTTAAGTCGGGAGCGGGATGGGGTGAGGGCAGACATGCATGAAATGGAGATGTGGGTGAGGGTTGCATTGATAGCAGTGGAGGGGAAGCCCCATTTTCTGAAAAAAGACGACATCTTGGATGTCCTGGAATGGAAAGCCTCATCATGAGAACGGATGCGGTGGACATGGAGGAACTGAGAGAAGGGAATAGCTTCCTTGCAAGTGACAGGGTGGGAAGAGGTGTAGTCGAGGTAAATATCAGAGTCAGTGGGTTTGTAAAACATGTCGGTAGATAATCTGTCTCCGGGGATGGAGACAGAGAGATCATGAAAGGGGAGAGAGGTCTCCACTTTAATTTTCAGCCCCTTTGGAATGTCTTTCTAGTTGGAGATTGAGATTGCCACAGGAGAACATTAGCAGTATGTTAGAGCAAAAATACCAGGTGATCAATGGTGAAGATAATGGTGTACATCATCAATGGACAAAGATAAGCTTCTGGGAAACTAATCTAATTTCTTTGAACCTCTCTTGTGATAGTATAAAGCATCTTTTTAATTTATTTTGTCTCATTTCATACTTTGCATCAAAGGAAACTGTCAGAGATCTTGAGATAATTTATGTGTCACATGTTCTGTGTGTTGTTGTCTGAATCGACGTGCCTGTGATGCTGCTGCAAGCAAGTTTTTCATTGTACCTGCACCCCATCATAATTGTGCATATGACAATAAACTAGACTTGACTTGGAGCTTCTAGCCCACTGATATTTCACTCGATAAAACACTCAGTGGGCAAGTTGGTCCAACCTGCTTGTCAGGTGCCAGAATGATGGGCAGTTAAAATTGGCTGGGTAACTTAAATGCTGACATTTGCCCATTTTTATTTTTAACCTGCTCTTTTGAATAATAACCATCCATCCAAAGTCTGATGGAGCTTTAAATATGTAGATTGAGGATTCTGGTTGGAGCAGGTAAACCTCTCCAACACCAGGAAAGCTGAAATAAGGTAAATTTTCTCTTACTTACTAAGGTGCTGAGGAGCAAGAAGGGCTCCTCAGCACTTCTGGCCAACTGCAGTGTCCTACCCATTTTCAATGTGCCTCTAGGACAGGTTATGAATTAAATTTACCTGGGCCTCACACTGAGGAGGCCTTGATTTGATGCACCAGAAGGCCCTGAAGGATTGATCTGATACACCATCTCCTTCTGAAGGACACTTGGGTGGTGAAAATTTGGCAGGATATGATTAGCATACAGTCCCACTCCCATCCCAACTTTATCCAAAGATGTCGCTGAGAATCAATGTGCATTAATTCTTCAATGGGCCCTTATTTCAACATTAAAGAAGCTTGCTACCCAAATCGGTCACATCATTCACTCACTGAGGTCCTGTTGATGGCGGTATTGATGAATGGTACAAACTTGCAAACCCACAGTTGGCCAGTTCTTTGCAAATTAGCACTATTTACACCCCGTGTGACAAGTAAATAATATGTTTTGTTGTATAATCTTTCAGTGACCAGACCATTAATGCTTTAAAGTGACAAAACCGGAATAAAATCGTTAAGCTGCTTTACTTTGCAGCCACTAACTACATGTCCAGTGTAACACTTATTATTACATCTCTACTTAATTCAACTTTTCTCAATTCCCACTTCGACAGAAGAAGTATTCACTCTTCTTAAACAGTCTTAATTTGAATCTGGCCTGCTCTTTAAACCAAAACCAGCATTCTTCTTAAAGGCGACCCCTGCTTCACCCACAGTGGCCTCCTATGCATCATATCTCACCAACTGGTTTGAACTTGAACAAGATTTTTCTCTCCTTTTGTGTCTAGGAATCTGTGGGCTGCAGCCCTGTAATTTCCTCCCCACTCAGTGATTTAAAAAAAACAAAGCACCTGTTTTGCCACTGCCACACCTCCCTGTAATGAAACAACACAGATTTTCACTCCTGTGTGTCACTTAAAACATCCATGTTTGTTAAATGTCAAAAGTGACCTCTCTGCCTCACCAAAGAAGCCTCAAATAAATTGGTCCATTCTAGTTGTCATCGGTATGGAGATTTATGAGAAGGATGAAATAAAAAATATAAATTATCTGAAATGAAAATAATAGAAAATTGCAGATGCTGGAAATATAAAATAGAAACAGAAAATGCTGGAAATATCCATCAGGTCAACGTCATTAGATAATTATCAATTAATTAATTAGTATATACAAAATACATACAATGGGAAAAGAGCTTTCTTTAAATAAATGCATACTATCAAATGACTGCCTGAAGTGTAGGTAAAGGGTGCTCCTGGTTTGACATTGTTCAGTATGTTAGTGGCACAAATCAGGTTAGAAACATGCCCAGCTCTTTTCGGAGAGAAATGAGCGCTGAGTGCGCCCATTGTTGCAATGAATGACCTTTTCTAATGTTTTCTATGTGCACTTGCTTCATTGGAATTATTCTGTTGTGCAAATCAGCATCACCATATTTTACGTTCTGTACTTGGCTGCTGTAGGAAGCTATGCATTTTTTATATAAGTTTACCTGAATTTAGAGAGAATTATTTTTCTTTCTGAAAAATTATTGACATTTCTTTCAATATTAGAAGCTCACAAGAGTAAGACTCTCTGATTGGGAATATATGTTGGTGCAATTTTTGTGCTTGGACTATATTTCATTAGTATTGTGACAATTTAACATATCTCACTTTGTCCTAAGTATGAAGGAATTATTTGCAGGCTTTGGGGAATGACCAGGCAGGTGGGATTGTGGTACAGTTCATAGAGCTGCTGCCTCATAGCTCCAGTGATTCATGTTCGCTCCTGACCTCATACTCTCTGGGTGGAGCTTGCACATTCTTGCCGCACTGATTTCCTTCCACATAAGATATATAAGATTTCTTTATTAGTCACGTGTACATCGAAACACACAGTGAAATACATCTTTTTGCGTCGTGATTTGGGGGGCAGCCCACAAGTGTCACCACGCTTCCAGCGCCAACATAGCATGCCCACAACTTCCTAACCTGTACGCCTTTGGAATTCGGGAAGAAACCGGTGCACTTGGAGGAAACCCACGCAGACACGGGGAGAATGTACAAACTCCTTACAGACAGTGGCTGGATTTGAACTCGGGTCGCTGGCGCTGTAAAGTGTTACGCTAACCACTAACTGTATCCTAACTGTATGCAGGTTGGTAGGTCAATTGACCACTGTAAATTGCACATAATGTGTACGTGAGTGGTAGAATCTGGGGGGTACTTGAGGAGAAATGGGGAGAATAAATTGTGATTAGTGTAAATGGATGTATGATGGTTGAGGTGGACTCTGTGGGCTGAAGGACCTGTTTCCTGCTGGATAACTTTCAAAGAGATGGGACATTTGGTGGGCCAAATAGTCTCTGTGCCATTCAATTTTATGATTTTACTCACTGTAATTAATTTCACAATTAACTTCATATTCTCCTAATGTTTTCCCCTCTGCTGAATGGCTTCCATCTGAGTGCAATGTCAAATGCCACACTCCAGTTACTTGGTTCTATTCTGAAATTCTTATCTATTGCAGATACTGGTTACCCCCAAACTCAGTGTACATTAGGAACTGATATCTCTACTTGTAGTTATAAAATATTTTCTTGGTAACTTGAGAGTTAACTTCAGAATACTACTTTGCCAGTAAGTTAGTAAATTTAAATTAGCTTTTGTAGAATTGCCTCAAACATTGGTGAAAGTCTTGAAAATGCCTAGACATCTGATTTGCTGTAGAGTACAACAGAATCCTCCTAAAACACAGAATTGCTGATTTGTTTATCCCTGGAGTCAATGTCATCTCAAAACTGGAATCAGTACTTTCAGTCCAGTTCAGCCCGATTGCGATATGAAAGATTTATTTTTGCTACATCCAGTTCTTTCTTCTCTATTTTTAATATGCTCACTCCTCTGACTATCTTACAGTTCTGTAAAACTTGGCTGTCCTACAGCAACCCTGCAAGTGAGTTTAGGAAATAAGCATCTGCAGGTGATAGGATTACTGTGGTCTTGATCTAATTTGATACTTCCACTCTGAGGCAGATCTTGACTTGTGCAATAGCATAAAATGGTTGATTGCAAACCTGTTCTGCATTTCTCCTCATTTTTGCTTGTGTTGACTCTGTTTCAGACTGTCACTCTATCTAGACCATAATTTGAAGCACTAATCATTCACCAAACACCAGAGGCGATTACACCCATTTTTTCCTCGCCGTTAGACAAAGGATGCAGGGACTAATGCCAGTGTCCTGCTGTCTCTGTGGCTGAGATAAGCTGATGGAGTACTAATTGGACCTAGAACTTGCCTCCTCTTTAACAAGTGACCCCTTGGATTGGATGTTCTCAATTAAATTTAGTTGAGTACCCAACTGCAAGGTCGAATATGGGAGGTAACCCCCACATTGGAATAGGCTGTGTGCAGTTCTGGTCGCCGTATTACAGGAAGGATGTGGAGGCTTTGAGGAGGGTGCAAAAGAGGTTCACCAGGATGTTGCCGGAGTTAGGGTGTAGTAGCTACAAGAGGAGGTTAGACAAACTTGGATTATTTACTCTGGAGCATAAGAGGCTGAAGGGCAACCTGATAGAAGTATATAAAATTGAGAGGCATAGATAGGGCAGATAATCAGAGTCTTTTTCCAGGATGCAGATGTCACATACTAGAGGGCATAGGTTTAAGGTGAGAGGGGGAAAGTATTTTACACAGAGAGTGGTAGCTGCCTGGAATGTCCTGGCAGGGGAGGTGGTGGAAGCAGGTACAATAGTAACATTTAAGAGGCATTTAGACAAGCACATGAACAGGCAGGGGATGGGGGGATTATAGACCATGTGCAAGCAGATGGAAAGGCCTGTTCCTGTTCTGTACTGTTCTATGTTCTAGGTTATTATTCGAAGGAACCAAGTCATGGATGAGAGTTTTGGCAGCCAGTGGGTTATGTTACAGAGATGGAAGGTGGAATGCAAAAGTGGCCAGAAGCTCAATATGGTCAAATGGGATGCTAAGTTTGCAAACAGTCTGGGTCACCCAATGATAGTGGCAGGACAGGGAATAAATATTACTTCAGATAACCCACACCCCCGGTGCTCTCCGCCCAAAGACTCACCTATCCACCTAGTTTCCATCCTTATTTATTCCCATCCCTCCCATGGCTTCACCCCACCTGGTCCCATCTATCCATCATCCCCTCCCCATCTGGATCCAACTATCACCTACCAGCCTCTCTCCCAACCCCTCCTCTACCTAGTTCTATCTGCCCATCATCCCCTCCCCATCTGGATCCACCTATCAACTACGAGCCTCTGTCCTCTTCCCACCCTCTTCTGTATTCTGACAATCTTCCCTGTTTCCTCTCAATCCTGATGCAGGGTTTTGACCCTAAACATCAACTTGCACCTTTTGCCTCCATAGGTGCTGCTTGAGCCACTGAGTTCTAACAGTTTTTGATTTTTTTTTGTTAGGGAATAAACTTGAGCTTATATTTTATTCTTAAACATATTTGCTGGTATGCTGAAAGGCAGCTGAGACCCAAAAAACTATAACATAGTCAGAGGAATGAATGGCATCACAAGATCACAAGACACAGGAGAAGAAGTAGGCCATCTGGCCCATCGAGTCTGCTCCATGAGCTAAGCTAATACTATTTCTGTCCAGCCCCAATTTCCTGCCTTATCCCCATATCCCTTGATACCTTGACTAATTAGATACTTATCAATCTCCTCCTTAAACGCCCCCAATGATTGGGCCTCCACAGCTGTATGTGGCAAAGAATTCCATAATTTTACTACCCTCTGGCTAAAGAAATTTCTTGTTTTAAACCGGTACCTTCTAATTCTAAGATTGTGTCCTCTAGTCCTGGACTCACCCACCAGGGGGATCAGCTTAACCACATCTACTCTGTCTAGTCCTTTCAATATTCTAAATGTTTCTGTGAGGTCCCCTCTCATTCTTCTGTACTCCAATGAATACAGTCCAAGAGCCGACAAATGCTCATCATAAGTAAGACCTTTCATTCCAGGAATCATCCTCGTAAATCTCTTCTGAAGCCTTTCCAACATCAGTACATCCTTCCTAAGATACAGGACCCAAAACTGCACACAGTATTCGAAATGAGGCCTCACCAGTGCCCCATAGAGCCTCATCAACACTTCCTTACTTTTATACTTTATATCTCTCGAAATGAATGGTGGTTAACCTTTAGGGTATCCTGCACGAGTACCCCCAAGTCCCTTTGTACTTCTGTATTTTGAATTTTCTTCCCATCTAGATAGTAATCTGCCCATTTATTTCTTTTTTCAAAGTGTACACATTTCTCAACATTGAATCTCATCTGCCACTTCTTTGCCCATTCTCCTAAACTATCTAATTCTCTCTGCAACCTTCCTATTCCTTCAATACTCCCTACTCCTCCACCTATCTTGGTGTCATCTGCAAACTTAGCCACAAAACCATTTAGTCCATCATCGAAATCATTAACGTACAAAGTAAAAAGAAGTGGCCCCAACACTGACCCCTGAGGAACACCACTAGGAACCGGTAACCAACCAGAACAGGATCCCATTATTCCCACCCTTTGCTTTCTGCCAATCAGCCAATGCTCCACCCATTCCAATATCCTACCTGAAATCCCATGAGGTCTCATCTTATTAATCAGTCTCTTGTGCGGCACCTTGTTGAAGGCCTTTTGAAAGTCTAAATACACAACATCCACAGCCTCTCCCTCATCCACCCTACCTGAGATTTCCTCAAAAAGCTCCAATAGGTTGGTCAGGCAGGATCTTCCCTTCATGAAACCATGCTGGCTTGGGCCTATCTTGCCTTGTACCTCCAGGTATTCCATAACCTCATCCTTGAGGATCGATTCCAATAACTTACCCACCACTGATGTCAGACTAATAGGTCTGTAATTTCCATTATGCTGCCTCCCACCCTTCTTATACAGCGGAACTACATTTGCGACCTTCCATTCCTCCGGAACCATGCCGGAGTCTATCGATTCCTGGAAAATTATCACCAATGCCTCCGCAATCTCTGAAGCCACCTTTTTCAGGACCCGGGGGTGTACCTCATCTGGTCCAGGAAACTTATCTGTCTTTAGTCCATTTAGCTTCCCGAGCACTTTCTCTCTAGTAATCTTAACTGAATTCA
The DNA here is from genome assembly GCF_009764475.1 of Pristis pectinata. Taxonomy (NCBI): domain Eukaryota; kingdom Metazoa; phylum Chordata; class Chondrichthyes; order Rhinopristiformes; family Pristidae; genus Pristis; species Pristis pectinata. Next base: position 28,475,494 of record NC_067406.1, read on the forward strand.
GTTCTATCCCCTGAGATCCCTGACTATCCGGTATATTGCTGGTGTCCTCCACAGTGAAGACCGATGCAAAATACTCATTTAGTTCCTCTGCCATCTCTCTGCTATCCATTATAACCTCTCCTGCATCGTTTTCAATTGGTCCTATATCAACCTGTGTCTCTCTTGTACTCTTCAGATATTTAAAAAAAAACTTGGTATCTTTTTGAATGTTATCTGCCAACTTCCTTTCATAATTCATCTTTTCTTTCCTAATGACCTTCTTAGTTTCTTTCTGTAAGTTTTTAAAAGTTTCCCAGTCTTCTGATTTCCCACTAATTTTTACTTCCTTGTATGCCCTCCCTTTTGCTTTTATTTTAGCCTTCACCTCTCTCGTTCTCCACATTTGTGCCATTTTTCCATTCATAACCTGTTTTCTTGGAATATATCTATCCTGCATTTCCCTTATTTCTTGTAGAAATTCCATCCATTTCTGCTCTGCCGTCTCTCCAACTAGCTTACTTTTGCAGTCAGTTTGGGCCAGTTCCTCTCTCCTGCCACTGTAACTTCCTTTGTTCCACTGAAATATCGACACATCTGATATCAGCTTCTCCTTTTCAAATTTGAAACTGAACTCCATCATATTGTGATCACTAGTTTCTAATGGTTCCTTTACCTTTAGTTCCCTCATCACCTCCAGTTTGTTACACAGCACCCAATCCAAAACAGCCGATCCCCTGGTGGGCTCATCAACAAGTTGCTCCAAAAAGTCATCCCTTAGACCTTCCACAAACGCGCTCTCCTGAGATCCACTGCCTTCCTGGCTTTCCCAATTCAGTTTCATGTTAAAATCCCCCATAATTATCTTGACGTTGTCTCTCTGACACGCTTTTTCTATTTCTAGCTGTAACTTATAGTCCACATCCCGGCTGCTGTTAGGGGGCCTATATATCACTGCTATTATTGTCCTTTTACCCTTGCCATTTCTTAGCTCCGCCCATAATGATTCCACTTCTTCTGACCCTATGTCCCTTCTCTCTATTCCGCCTGTCTTTCCTATACACTGTGTACCCCTGGACATTTAGTTCCCACTCACAGTCTTCCTTAAGCCATGACTCGGTGATTGCTACAATGTCATATTTTTTGACCTGTAGCTGTGCCACTAGGTCATCCACCTTCTTCTCCCAGAGGGTTGTGAATTTGTGGAATGCACTGCCTCAGAGGGCAGTGGAGGCCAGTTCTCTGGGCACTTTCAAGAAGGAGCTAGATGGGTTTCTTATAGATAGGGGAATCAAGGGATATGGGGACAAGGCAGGAACAGGATATTGATTGTTGAGGATCAGCCATGATCTCAAAATGGCGGTGCAGACTCGTAGGGCCGAATGGTCTACTTCTGCTCCTATTGTCTATTGTCTATTATTTCTGCTGTTACGTGCGTTAAAATATAGTACGCTTAGACCAGTATCTGCTGCTGATTTCGCTGTATATCTATTGTTCAGCAAATTATCCTGTCTTTTCACCCGCCTGTCTTTCTTTCCATCTTCACTGCACACTGTCTCAGACTTGCTCCTATATACCTCTTCCTCTATCTTAACATCCTGGTTTCCTTCCCCCTGCCAAATTAGTTTGAACCCTCCCCAAAAGCTATATTAAACATTCCCGCCAGGATATTGGACCCCTTGGAGTTCAGGTGTAACCCATCCTTTGTGAATAGGTCATACCTCTCCCAAAAAAGGTCCCAATGATCCAAGAATCTGAAGCCCTGCCCCCTGCACCAGTCTCTCAGCCACACATTCATCTGCCATAGCTTTCTATTCTTACTGTCATTAGCACGTGGCACAGGTAGTAACCCTGAGATTACTACCCTGGAGGTCCTGCTTCTCAACCTTCTTCCTAGCTCCTTGTAATCTTCCTTCAGGACCTCCTCTCTTTTTCTACCTATGTTATTGGTACCTACATGTACCAAGACTTCTGGTTGATCACCCTCTCCCCTCAGAATATTCTGGACCCGGTCCGAGACATCCCATACCCTGGCACCAGGGAGGCAACACACCATCCGGGTATTGCTGTCAGGTTCGCAGAATCTCTTATCTGTTCCCCTCACTATAGAATCCCCAATGACCACTACATTTCTCCTTTCCTGCTGGACCATGGCATCAGGTACGGTGCCAAACTCCTGTTTGCCATGGTCTTCCTCTGTCAGGTCATCCTCTCCAATGGAATCTAAAATGAGATACCGATTCTTGAGGGGGACCACCACAGAGGTACTCTCTACATAATCTTTGTAGCTTCTGTCTATCTCCTCCTCACTCTCCCTAATCAGTCAAAGGTCATCGAGCTGCTGCTGCTCCAGAATCTCAACATATTCCTTGAGGAAAAAAAGATTGACTAAAAATTTGGTCAGTGGCTGAGGAATGGAGTTTGTGGAGGGACTGAAGACAATGCCTTGGGTTTTCCTAATATTCACCGGGAGAAAGTATATGCTTAACCAGATGAAAAACACGATGATGCTGGAGGAATTCAGCAGGCCAGGCAGCATCTGTGGAGAAAAGCAGGTGGTCAATGTTTCAGGTCAGGACCCTTCTTCAGGACTGAAGATAGGAAAAGGGGAAGCCCAATACATAGAAGGAAAAGCAGAGCAGTGATGGGTGGACAAAGGAGGGGAGGCGGGGTGGGCACAAGGTGGTGATAAGTAGAGGCAGGTAAGAGATAGTGATAGGCAGGTGTGGGGGAGGAGGGGAGAGCAGATTCACTGGAGGAAGGGTCAAAGGTAGGGAGGAAAAAAGGGGTAGGAAAATGAGAGGCTAGGAAAGGGAAAGAAAGAAGAGGCATGGTTGGGGGGGGGGGGGGAATGTAATTGAGAGGATTACTTTAAGTGGGAGAATTCAATGTTCATGCTGTTAGGCTGCAAAGTTCCAAGACGGAAAATGAGGTGTTGTTCCTCCAGTTTGCGCTTGGACTTCTCCTGGCTGTGGAGGAGGCCAAGGACTGACATATCAGTGATAGTGTGGGAGGGGGAGTTGAAGTGACTGGCAACGTGGAGATACAGATTACGGTTACAGACAGAGCGCAGGTTTTCTACGAAATGGTCACTTAGTCTGCGTTTGGTCTCGCCAATGTAGTGGAGGCCACACTTGGACCACCAAATGCAGTAGATGATATTAGGGGAGGTGCAGGTAAATCTGTCTCACCTGAAAGGACTGTTTGGGTCCCTGGATGGAGGTGGTGTAGGGGCAGGTGTTGCACCTATGGTGGGGCATGGAAAGTCCCCAGGGAGGAAGCGGGATTAGTGGGGAGGGAGCTGTCCCTGCAAAATGCAGAAAGGGATGGGGAAGATATGCTTGGTGCTGGGGTCCTGTTGGAGATGGCAAAAGTGGCAGAGAATGATGTTTTGGATACGTAGGCTGGTAGGATGAAATGTGAGGACAAGGGGGACGCTATTCCTGTTGGGTCTGGGAGGGATGGGGCAGAGGTGTGGGAAATGGCAGAGATGTGGGTGTGAGCTCACTCGACCACAGTTAGGGGGGAGGTCACGGTTAGTAAAGAAATTGCACATCTCGGATGTCCTGGAGTGGAAAGCCTCATCATGGGAGCGGATGTGGCAGAGGCAGAGAAATTGAGAAAAGGGGATAGCGTCCTTGCAAGAGACAGGGTGGGAGGAGCTGTAATTGAGGTAGCTGTGGGCATCAGAGGGTTTGCAGAAGATGTTGATAGATAAGATAATCTCCTGAGATGGAGACAGAAAGATCAAGGAAGGAGAGAGGGGTGTCAGAAGTGTTTTCAAATATATATACTTAGGACATGGGAAGAAATTCAGGAGGACCTCTTTTACAGATTTCACTCAGTTGCTTGCTCATTGCCAACAAGATTGAGAAACTAGCTGGTTGCCAAGATGAAAACAAAAATAACAGGGGTTTGGAAAATGAACAGCGGAGAAGGAATTGCTTGTAACTCTTTCACTTAGTGAGATAGGTAGAATGGGCAGGTAGCTGCCTTTTGTGCAAATATCATTAAGCTAACTGATATTATTAAGGTTTGTTTCACTCAAGGATTCACCTTTCAAAGTTGCTAGAACCACTACCTTGAAAAAGCACCTAACTTGATAAACCCATCCTTATTGGGCCACTATTACATTAGGGGAAGATAAGGGGTGTTGAGGTGTTTATGGGGGTATGGAAGCAGTCAGATAGCATGGATGGCAGTAGATATGATTGGAAGGCTGAGAGAGCACTGCTGCTGTTTCTGGCTCTTGACCAGTTCTCTCAAGTTGTCAGAGTGACTCTCACCTCTCTTAAACTGCCTGTTTTCCTGAATCCTTGATAACCCAGCATGTTGTTGCTAAATGTAAATCTCTGGTTAAATTTAAGGCAAACAGTCTTGTTAATACACTTTAATGCAGGGATCACTCATCACCACTACCAACTACAACAGTCATCATTCCCCCATCGACTGGATTGCTCAGGTAAATGCCTTCACTGCACTGCATATAAGCTATAGGGAGTAGAAACTCCCTCTGAAATGATCTGCCTTGCTCCCTGTTAATCTGACCCCTTCCATACTCCAAACATAACGTGCCTTCATTAGAACAAGAAATGTTTCATGGTTGGTGTCAATATACATTTTGAAAACTGCCTCTTGGCCCTCTCCTCACAGTCTGGTGGGAGGGGGCTGTGGTTCACTCCTGCATTCAACCTACATTATGAACACAGCTTTCCTACTCGGTGAAGGAAAGCAGAATCTTCTTTCATTCCAGTGCTTTCAAATTTATTGAGCTCCATTGGACATTCTCTTTTTTCTCTTTCAGGTGATTATTATAGAGATGCCTTCCAAGATCCTGATATCCAGCGATTCAGGGTAATTGTGCACATTGATCTGGATTGCTTCTATGCTCAAGTGGAAACAATGCAACATCCTGAATACAGAGGAATGCCTTTGGGTAATTAAACATTTCATTGTTACTTTTAAATGGAAAGTTTCACATTATATAGTAGCATTTGTGATATATTAATTGTAGCAAGCCCACTTGAAGACTTTGTTGGTCAGCATAGGATTGGTCTGGAATTGTGTACGCAGCCCAGGAAGGTATCTGCCTTCTCCTCTGAACTTAATTGTCTGTAGCTCCAAACGCCATCAATTTCATAACGTTGACAACCCAGCTCACTCTGCCACCTAATATTTAACTTAACTGGGAATTTAAGTCCCAAGTGGATAGTTGAAAATGTGCAGTCTGGTGAACTGCAGTGGGAGGAGCCAGCTGTCCACTCAAACTGCGTATCCAGAGTAACTCTACAGCCCTGATTCTGCAAAGATTAGTGGGCCTGGGTTGGATCAGGGTGGAGTTGATGGAAATGTGGATTGGAAGTTGTTGGTATTGGATGGGACGAGACTTGGAACTGGGGGTGGAGATATAGCCCATCAATGGTCCCAAATATTGATTTTGGGGCCTGGAGCAACAGGAGTGCACTTACAATCTCCACAGTGGTGAAGTTGCCAGGTTTTACTGAGTGCAGCAATTAATTAGATATTTGTAGCGACTCACCGTCTGAGCAAGCAAACCGGCTCGGCGGTCGGGTCACGCGTCGTCGGAGCGGCGAGGCCCAAGATGGCGGTGGGCCTTCGTCTTCCCCGAGCGACAGGGAGAACTCACGCGCGGGAAAGACTTGATGATGTACAGTATACGTCATTGCCGTTTTGAGTGGGCGGGAACAGGCTCTCTTAAAAGGCCCGCGCAAGGCGGGAAAATAAACCAGTTCTTGTTCTGAAACCCTTTGACTAGTGTCTTGCTTTTCACATCGCGGTAGCAGCCGCTACATTGGTGACCCCAACGGTCCAAACGGATCTTGGACCCCCACAATGGACGACAACACAATAGCCAACGCAATGGCACTCAAGCTGCCCACCTTTTGGATGCTTCGTCCCAGCGTCTGGTTCGACCAGGCCGAAGCACAATTCCACCTTCAGCAGATCACCACCGACTCCATGAAGTACTACCACGTGGTCAGCTCTCTGGACCAGGAGACAGCCGCCCAGGTTGGAGACTTCATCCAGTCTCCTCCGGAGGAAGATAAGTACCCAGCTTTCAAAGAACTTCTGATTCGGACCTTCGGCCTCTCCCGTCGTGAGCGCGCCGCCCGCCTGCTTCATCTCGATGGCCTGGGGGACAGATCCCCATTCGCCCTAATGAATGAGATGCTGGCATTGGCCGAGGGACACAAGCCCTGCCTAATGTTCGAACAGGCCTTCCTCGAACAACTACCCGATGACATTCACCTGCTGTTAGCCGACGCCGACTTCAGCAACCCATGTGAGGTGGCTGCCCGGGCAGATGTCCTGCGGAAGGCCAAATGCGAGAGTGGTTTGTCCATTGGCTAAATCGCCAGGCCGTGAGCCCGCCACGAGCCCAACGCCCGCCTCAGCCAGTCCCAGGAACCGAGCGACCACACCCCAGAAACACAGACGACGACACTGGCGACCAGCTGTGTTTCTACCATCAGAGGTGGGGCATGGAGGCCCGTCGATGCCGCCCACCCTGCAAGTTTCAGGGAAATGCCAGGGCCAGCTGCCGCTGACGGCTACGGCGGCTGGCCGCTGACAAAGCCTCCTATTCGTTCAGGACAAGCAGTCTGGGCGGCGTTTCCTCGTTGATACTGGAGCAGAGGTGAGTATTTTGCCCCCGACCGGCCGTGACACTCATAACAGGCACAAGGTCCTGTACCCAATGCTGCAAACAGCACAACGATACGGACTTTCGGTACCTGTATGCTTCAATTACAATTCGGCGGCAGCCGTTTTACCTGGACCTTTACCCTTGCCACCGTCGCCCGACCACTTCTAGGAGCCGATTTCCTTCGGGCCCACAACCTGTTAGTCGACCTGCGAGGGAAGCGGTTAGTTCACTCCAGAACTTTCCAGACCTACCCCCTGGGAGAAACCAGCCTACCAACCCCGCGCCTGGACTCCATTTCCCTGTCTGGCAACGAGTTCACCAAGCTCCTAGCCGAATTCCCATCAGTTTTGGCACCTCAGTTTACAAATTCTAGGCCCAAACACGGGATGCAACACCACATCATTACCACAGGGCCACCCCTTCATGCCCGAGCACGACGACTACCTCCAGACAAGCTCCACCTGGTAAAGGAAGAGTTCCGTCGCATGGAGGAGCTGGGGATTGTTCGCAGGTCAGACAGCCCCTGGGCCTCCCCCCTGCACGTGGTCCCCAAAGCCACCGGTGGGTGGAGGCCCTGCGGCGACTACCGCAGGCTGAATGACGCCACCACTCCGGACCGCTACCCCATCCCTCACATCCAGGACTTTGCAGCGAACCTACATGGGGCCCGCATCTTCTCCAAAGTGGACCTTGTTCAGGGATACCACCAAATCCCGGTCCATCTGGATGACGTCCCCAAAACTGTGATTATCACCCCATTCGGCCTTTTCGAATTCCTTTGAATGCCGTTCGGCCTTAAGAATGCTGCACAGACTTTCCAACGGCTGATGGACACGGTAGGCCAAGACCTGGACTTCGTGTTCATTTACTTAGATGACATGCTAATCGCCAGCCATGACCACCAAGAACACCTTTCCCACCTCCACCAACTGTATTCCCATCTCCGTGATTTCGGCCTCACGATCAACCCGGCCAAGTACCAATTCGGACTTGACTCTATTGATTTCCTTGGCCACAAAATCACCAGCGACGGGGCAACACCCCTACCTGCCAAGGTAGACGCTATCCACCATTTTGCCCGCCCCAACACGGTCAAAGGCCTACAGGAATTCCTTGGGATGGTCAACTTCTACCATCGGTTCATCCCTGCAGCAGCCCGTATCCTGCGCCCTATGTTCTCACTGATGGCTGGTAAGGGCAAGGACATCGCCTGGAACGACGAGGCTGCGGCTGCCTTTGTTAAGGCCAAGGATGCCCTGGCAGATGCCACAATGCTGGTACACCCTAGGACAGACGTCCAAACCGCCCTCACGGTGGACGCATCCAACACCACGGTTGGTGGGGTACTGGAACAACTAATCAAAGGCCGTTGGCAACCCTTGGCATTTTTCAGCAAGCACCTTAGACTACCCGAACTGAAATACAGCGCTTTTGATCGGGAACTTCTAGCACTGTACCTGGCGGTCCGGCATTTCCAGTACTTTCTAGAAGGCAGGCCTTTCACCGCTTTCACTGACCATAAGCCTGTGTCCTTCACCTTCTCCAAAGTCTCCGATCCCTGGTCAGCTCGTCAACAGAGACATTTGTCCTACATTTCCGAATTCACAACGGATATCCAACATGTCTCCGGAAAGGACAACGTCGTTGCTGACGCACTTTCCAGACTGACCATCCACAACCTGTCCCTGGGTGTTGACTACACGGCCCTGGCTGACGCACAGCAAGCCGACGATGAGCTGCCCAGCTACAGAACCGCAGTCTTGGGCCTGCAGCTCCAAGATTTCTTGGTTGGTCCATGTCGGCAGACCCTCCTTTGCGATATCGCAACAGGTCAACCTGGCGGAAACGCGTTTTCGACTCAATACATGGGTTGGCGCACCCGTCCATCAGATCAACTGTCCGACTGGTCACCAGCAAGTTTGTCTGACATGGCCTACGCAAACAGGTCAGTGAGTGGGCCAGGACCTGTCCGCACTGCCAGACATCGAAAATCCAACGACACACCAAAGTTCCGCCACAGCAGTTCGAGCCTACCCGAGAAGGTTCGACCACATCCACGTTGACCTCGTTGGCCCTCTGCCGGTTTCAAGAGGAGCCCGGTACCTCCTTACCATTGTGGACCAGTTCATGAGGTGGCCAGAGGCAACCCCTCTATCTGACATCAGGACTGATTCCTGCGCCCAGGCGCTGCTCACAACTTGGATCTCACATTTTGGTGTTCCGGCCCACATCACTTCAGACAGAGGCACCCAATTTACCTCCAGCCTCTGGTCTGCATTAGCGAACATGCTGGGGACACAGCTGCACACCACCATGGCCTACCACCCTCAATCAAACGGGTTAGTGGAACGTTTCCACTGCCATCTCAAATCAGCCTTGATCGCCCACCTGAAGGGTCCTAACTGGGTCGACGAACTGCCTTGGGTCCTGCTTGGCATAAGCACTGCCTCCAAGGAAGACCTCCATGCTTCGTCAGCTGAACTTGTGTACAGGGCGCCCCTGGTCGTCCCAGGGGATTTCATACCCGCCCTTCGGGACCAAGGGGAACAACCCACGGCAGTCCTGCAAAGACTGTGCGAGAGGCTCGGCAACTTGGCCCCGATTCCCACTTCGCGGCACGGTCAAGCCCCATCCTGTAAGCCCAAAGAACTATGAGACTGTAAGTTTGTTTTCGTTTGCAGGGGCAAACCTCGGGCACCGTTGCAATGACCATACGAGGGGCCGTTCTGAGTCATCAGGAATAATGGATCCACCTTTAGTTTGGACATTGGGGGCAAGGAACAGGTCTTCACGACGGACTGCCTCAAACCGGCCCATTTAGATCTACAACAACTGGTCGAGGTTCCAGCACTGCGACGCAGAGGCCAACCTCCTAAGCAACAGCTAACACAGCCCGCAGACCTTGGGGACCATATCGCTGGTTCTTGGGGGGTGGGGGTGGGGGGGGGCATTGTGTAGCGACTCACCGTCCGAGCAAGTGAACCGGCTCGGCGGTCGGGTCGCACGTCGTCGGAGCGGCGAGGCCCAAGATGGCGGTGGGCCTTCATCTTCCCCGAGCGACGGAGAACCTGTGCGCGGGAAAGATTTGATGACGTAGCATATACGTCATTGCCGTTTTGAGTGGGCAGGGACAGGCTCTCTTAAAAGGCCCGCGCAAGGCGGGAAAATAAACCAGTTCTTGTTCTGAAACCCTTCGACTAGTGTCTTGTTTTTCACATCGCGGTAGCAGCCGCTACATATTCAAGAGTTCTGGCCTGAATTAGATCTCTTAAATGTTGAAGGAATTGGGAGCATTAAAATGGCATTGGTTTTAAGAAGAAATTTAATAAAGGCTTTAAAATGTCCTCAGGTTTTCAGAGAATGAACAGAGAAAGATTATTCCTCTGGTTGGAGAATCCACAAGTAGGGGCACCTACATAAAATTGTCACAAGTTAGAGTGGATGAGATGAATTTCTTTACATGGAATGTTTCTTGAAGTGGTATATGTGCCACATTGATTGACCGAGGAAGAGTTTTCTCCTTTAAGAAAAGCAGTTCTCAATTTGAAGCAATGAAAGGTGCAAGGTATGGATATGCACTTAGGGTTAGTTGCTCGAATAAAGACAAGCATCACACCAATGGAGGTGAATTCCTTTAGATAAGTGTGCAATCCAGTTTTCTGTTTCTGGCGGCACTTGGGCTACCAGGCTTGTTAGGCTACTCTTTGCGGGGGACAGTACTCTTCATTGACAAAGAGTAGAGCTGTTTATTGCCTCTCCACATTCAATGTGTCTTCAAGCACAGCCTCTCTGAATCTAGCTGTGTGTGGTTGACAACCCATACATGTCGATGTGAGGAAAGGGGATGTGCTGGAACTACTGAGAAACCTTAGGATAGTTAAGTCACTGGGACTGGACGGGATATATCCAAGGTTATTACGGGAAGCTAGGGAAGAGATTGCTGCACCTTTGGCGACGATCTTTGCGTCCTCACTGGCCACAGGAGTAGTGCCAGATGATTGGAAGGTGGCAAATGTTGTTCTTCTGTTTAAGAAAGGGAGTAGGGACTACCCTGGAAATGACAGACCAGTGTGTCTTACTTCATTGGCAGGCAAATTACTGGAGAAGATCCTTAGAGACAGCATTTATGGGCATTTAGAGAAGCATAGGCTGATTATTGAGTCAGCATGGCTTTCTGAGGGGCAGATCGTGCCTCACGAGCCTGATTGAATTCTTTGAGGATGTGACAAAGCACATTGATGAAGGTAGAGCAGTGGATGTGGTGTACATGGATTTTAGTAAGGCATTTGATAAGGTTCCTCATGGAAGTCTAATTCAGAAAGTCAGGAGGCATGGGATCCAGGGAAACTTGGCTGTGTGGATTCAGAATTAGCTCGCCCATAGAAGATAGAGGGTGGTGGTAGATGAAGCATATTCTACCTGGAGGTCAGTGACCAGTGATGTTCTGCGGGGATCTGTTCTGGGACCCCTGATCTTTGTGATTTTTTTTATAAGTGACTTGGATGAGGATGTGGAAGGATGGGTTAGTAGGTTTGCTAATGATACAAAGGTTGGTGGTATGGATAGTGTAGAAGGTTGCTGTAGATTACAACAGGATATTGATAGAATGCTGAGCTGGGCTGAGAAGTGGCAAATGGAGTTCAACCTGGTTAAGTGTGAAGCGATACACTTCAGGAGAGCGAATTTGAAGGCAGAATACAAGGTTAATGGCAGGACTCTTAGCAGTGTGGAGGAACAGAGGGATCTTGGGATCCACATCCATAGATCCCTCAAGGTTGCCATGCAGGTCAATAGGGTTGTTAAGAAGGCGTGTGGAGTGTTGGCCTTCGTTAGTCAGGGTATTGAGTTCAAGAGCCGCGAGGTGATGTTGAAGCTCTATAGAACTCTGGTCAGACCATACTTGGAGTATTGTGTTCCATTCTGGCCATTATAGAAAGGATGTGGAAGCTTTAGAGAGGGTGCAGAGGAGATTTACCAGGATGTTGCCTGGATTTGAGAGCATGTCTTATAAAGACAGGTTGAGTGAACTAGGGCTTTTCTCTTTGGAGAGAAGGAGGATGAGAGGTGACTTGATAGAGGTGTACAAGATAATAAGAGGCATAGATTGAGTGGACAGTCAGAGACTTTTTGCCAGTGCGACAATGGCTATCACGAGGGGACATAATTTTAAAGTGATTGGAGAAAGGTATAAGGGGGATGTCAAGGGTAAGTTTTTTACACAGAGAATGGTGGGTGCGTGGAACACACTGCCGACAGAGGTTGTGGGGCAGATACATTAGATAGAACCATGAATGATAGAGAAATAGAGGGCTATGTGGGAGGGAAGGGTTAGATAGATCTTAGAGCAGGATAAAATGTCGGCACAACATTGTGGGCCGAAGGGCCTGTACTGTGCTGTATAGTGTTAATCCTGCATCACACAGCTACATGGCTCTTGTATCCTTTTCCATCTTGCAGTCATTAATGCAGTTTGAAGGATTGTTTAGAAAAAAGAATTTCTACTCTGATCTTTTACAAATGCCATCTATTTTTTTTCTTTCAGCTGTTCATCAGAAACATTTGGTGGTCACTTGTAATTATGAAGCCAGGAAGTATGGAGTTAATAAAATAATGTCGGTCAGCGTAGCCAAAGACAGGTGCCCCCATGTGATCCTTATCTGTGGAGAAGACTTGACACCCTACAGGGAAGTATCATATCAAATCACAGGTACTTGCAACCTCTATCAAAAATAACCAAATAGTTGCAATATTTGTTTTTATTTTCTCTTCACAATGTTTTTGCTTATATTTTTAATATGTTCCCACCACTCCATTTTTGATTTTTCTTTCCCCTTCTCATATAGGCTGTGCAGTTTCAAAAGTGCAAATTGTCCTCTGGTGTCTCATTCAAGTAGACATTTTCCTGTTTGAATTCAGTAGGTGTCAGTAAATTACTAAACTCAAAAGGCATTAAAGCCGAGCCTCTTTCTGTGCTCACTTGTCATGTGCAAGTACAGCTGGTATCACTGGATAGTGACAAAGAACAGAAAGCCTGGATGACTTTGTTTCTCTTGCCAAGTTCAAGGACACTTTAATGCTCCTGGTCTAGAAATGTACTGCTTGTTAAATCATGGAAAACAAATCGGGGTGGAGAGGTTGCAGATGAAATTCCCAAGAAAGGTGGGATAGGGAGAGTCCAGCTTTATTTGATCAGGACCTTGGTGGTTGGATCAGCTGACTGGGGAGGCTGGGCATGGTGATGGGAGGCCTGAACTGGGTGGAGGTTTACACCTGGGCAGAGGATGGTGTGGGAGCAGGAATATGTAGAAAACATAAAGGTGTAACCCTGGCCATTTACCAGCTCAGGCTGACCACTGAGTTGATGTGAAGAGGGCCTCAGCTGTGTTATGAAGGCTTGCTTTTGCTTGAGTGGCCTGTGTTGTCCGCAGGCTGCACATTTAGAAATGAATATCCTGCAAGCTATATTAGAATATGCAGTGAGGTCTATTACTCTATAACCTCCACATGTAACCTTATCATAGTTTTGGAGGATCAGAACCAAACTGGACTCATTCGGGAGCTGCACTGTATGTATCCCCAATCACATTTATCAGTTGGGTTTTGATCTCCTTTGCCTAACACATAACAATGTTTTGCTTTGCAAAAGAATTCCTAGCATTAAATTTGCAAATTCAATATTTCTTGGCAATCAAATTGTAGGTCCCTAATATTATAATTTTAGTTTGCTGAACCCTGAGCTGAGACATTAATAGAGGCCGTTATTAATCAAAAGCTGACATTAATTGAGCCAGTTTATGAGCCGTTGTTCAAGAAACAATGCCATCAATCTTTGTATCATCTGTGAACTTACCAATCATTACTTCCTACCTTCAAATCCAGATTGTTAATGTATGTCACAAACATCAAGAATCCACCACTCTATGGTGTACCACTGATCATGAGTTTACAATTTCAAAAGCAATCCTTGAAATTACTCCCTCTGCCTCCTCTTGCCAAGGCAATTTTGGATCCAATTTGCTAAATTGCCCTGGATGCTATCGGCTCCTACCTTCGCACTGGCCTCTCATGTGGGTTCGTGTCAAAGGTATTGCTGAGGTCCATCTACTGTGCTGCCCTCAACACACTTAGTTGCCTCCTTCAAAAACTTAATGAAATTACTCCAGAAATTTAACCAAAACAGCCACTTTACATGATTCATTTTACATGATTGATTTTACATGACCATCTCTGTGAAGATAATCAGAAGGGTGTGTCTAGGCATTGCTGCCTTGTTTATCTGAAAAACTGCTGCTAAATTTGATGTTGATGATAGTTCTGTTTGGTAAGTTGTGTAGTATCTGCATATTATCACATAATGCAGGAATTACAAATGCTGTAGATTTACCTTGCGTATGGAAAGTGTTTCTGAGGATCTTGCAGGTTTAGATGTGAAGGACTCAAAAGTTTCCTTTATTCCTGCCAATACAGCTGAATGTGGTTCAAAAACAACGAGAGAAATATTATTTGTCTCTAGGTGGCCTAAAACACATATTGCCAATATTCAATACATTTTCCACTGGACAGCACTGTTCTGTCCCACAAGTAGGGAACTGTTGAAGTGAAAAAAATACACAATTATTTTTTGATGTTGCAGCAAATGGACAAATCAGTACTTTAAGTTTGTTTGATACATACTTTGCACTTAATCAATAAAACCTCTTCTACATAGAAAAAACAAAACAGTATGGGGGTTGAAATCTTTAGTTTGCTGCAGTTAAATGGGTGCCATAGCTTCAGTTGATCATTGTACATTCCATCCAACATTTGCTTCCATTGATTTCACAGTATTTGAGAGATCAAGATTCTGCTACGTAGTAGATATCCATTCAAAAAATGGGAGAGAAGCAAGAAGTCAATGTAGCACTGTTGATGGGAATTGTCAGGCACAATTTCTCACTTGCAGAAACATGGGTTAAAAACAAATCACATTGAACCTGTTTTGTTTAATATGATGAAATAACAGAGAAGGTTGATGAAAGGCATGTAATAAGTTACCAGAAAACAGACATCTGGAAAAATACTTAAAATAAAAAAGTTAAAATGCGTCAAGTGATTAAATACACCTAAGTAAACCCAATTCAGGAAAACATAAATTAACTGAGAATTACTTAGTGCATATTGTGGGTAGGGTTGTCATTGGCATGGCCAGCATTAATTGCCGGTACTTAATTGTCTTTAAGAAAATGGTGGTAAGCTATCTTCTGTAATTGCTGTGGTCCTGATGGAGAAGGTGCCTGTGCTGTTGGGCAGGATGCTTCTAGGATGATGAAGAAAGAGCAATATATTTCCAAGTCAGTGTGGTGTGTGATTTGGAGGGGAATTGCAGAGACATAGAATCATACAGCACAGAAATGGGCCCTTCGGCCCACCACATCCATGCTGACTGTTGTACCTATCTATAACAATCCCATCTGATCACTTTTAGGTCTGTGGCCTTCTATACCTTAGCTATTCAAATACCTCTCTAGACGCCTCTTAAACATTGTGATTGTATCAGACTCCACCACCTCCTCTGGCAGCGTGTTCCAGATATCAAGCACTCTCTGTGTTTAAAACTTTACCCTCTTACCCCCTCTAAACCTCTCTCACCTTAAACCGATGCACAATTCCTCTTTTCTTATAGAGAATTTCACTGACTTTCACTTCCCCGGTACTGAATTCTGCATCTACAAAGTCTGTTTCCTTTGCGAATACTGATGAAGAGTATTCATATTGGATCTTACCTATACCTTTGGCTCCATGCATAAATTGCCCATGTTGCCCCTATTGAATCCTACTTTTTCCCTGGTTGTTTTTTTACCCTTAACATGCTTATAGAATGCCTTTGGATTTGCCTTAATCCTGTCAGCCAGTGATTTTTTTTTGTGACCTCTCTTAACTTTCCTTATTTCCTTTTTAAGCACTTCCCTACACTTTCATTATCTCCCTGTACCTGTCATATGCTTTTTTTTCTCTTTATCCAACCCTCAATGTACCTCAACATCCAGGGTTCCCTTTACTTGTTACTCCTGGCTTTGACCGTTAAAGGAATAAGTTGACCTTGAACTCTTGCTATTTCTTCTTTGAATGTAGATGTAGACTTGGCTGTAAGTAGATGCTCCCAATCTACCTTTACAAGGTCCTGCCCTATGTTAATGAAATTGACCTTCCTCAAAGACCTTTATTACTAGTCCATTCCTATCCTTTTCCATAACCACTTTAAAATGTAATAAGTTACGATCACTGTCTCCAAAATGATCCCCCACTGATACTCCCTCCACTAGACCAGCTACATTCCCCACAGTAAGGTCCAATAATGCTCCTCCCCCTGTTAATCTATTAACATACTGTGTTTTAAAAAAAAGCTCTTCTGGAAGCACTTCAAAAATTCCAGCCCTCTGAGCCTTTAAAGAGCTTAAGGCAATAATATTTGGGAAATTGAAATCTTGCATCACTAGAAATAGAAAGATAATGCAGCTAAATACGTGGCTAAGGAGATGGTGCAGGAGGGAGGGCTTCATGTTTCTGGACAATTGGGCTTTGTTCCAGGGAAGGTGGGACCTGTTCCGATGGGACGGTTCGCACCTGAACTGGAGGGAGACTAACATACTTGCGGGTAGGTTTGCTAGTGCAGCTCCGGGGGGTTAAACTAGATTCGCAGGGGGAGGGGAACCAGAGTGTTAGAGCAGATAGTGAGGTGGAGGAAGATAAAGGTCATGCGAGGACTACATGTATAGACAGAAATCAAAGGTTTGTGCGTGATAGAAATGTTCTCAGGTGCATCTATTTCAATGCAAGGAGTATTGTAGGTAAGGCGAATGAGCTTAGGGCGTGGATTGGCACGTGGGATTACGACATTATTACTATTAGTGAGACTTGGTGGCAGGAGGGGCAGGACTGGCAGCTTAATGTTCCGGGGTTCCATTGTTTCAGACGTGATAGAGGGGGAAGGATGAAAGAGGGAGGAGTGGCATTACTAGTCAGGGAAAATATCACAGCTGTGCGTTGACAGGACAGCCCGGAGGGCTCGTCTACAGAGGCCATATGGGTGGAGCTGAGGAATAGGAAAGGTGTGGCCACACTAATAAGGTTGTATTATAGACTGCCCAATAGTCAGAGAGAATTGGAGAAGCAAATCTGTAGAGAGATAGCAGACCGATTTGTAAGAAACAGAGAGTTGTAATAGTAGGGGATTTTAACTTTCCACATATTGACTGGGACTCCCACACTGTGAAAGGGCTGGATGTCTTGGAGTTTGTCAGATGTGTTCGGGAAGGTTTTCTAAATCAATATATAGACATACCAATGAGAGAGAATGCAATACTTGCTCTCCTATTAGGGAATCAGACAGGTCAGGTGACAGAAGTATGTGTAGGCAAACATTTTGGGTTCAGTGACCATAATGTCATTAGTTTCAAGTTAATTGTGGATAAGGGTAGGTCTGGTCCTCGAGCTGAGGTTCTAAATTGGAGAACGGCCAATTTTGTGGAAATGAGAAAGGATCTAGGAAGAGTGGATTGGGATAAGTTGTTTTCTGGCAAGGATGTGTTCAGTAAGTGGAATGCCTTCAAAGGCAAAATTTTGAGAGTGCAGAGTTTGCATGTTCCTGCCAGGATTAAAGGCAAAGTTAACAAGCATAGGGAACCTTGGTTTTCAAGGGATATTGGCGATCTGGTTAAGAAAACGAGAGAGGTGTATAGCAGGTATAGGCAACTAGGAACAAATGAGGAACTTGAAGAGTATAAAAAATGTAAGAAAATACTAAAGAAGGAAATCAGGAAGGCAAAAAGAAGACATGAGGTTGCTTTGGCAGATAATGTGAAGGTAAACCCGAAGGGTTTCTACAAGTATATGAAGAGTAAAAAGATAGTAAGGGACAAAATTGGTCCCCTAGAAGATCAGAGTGGTCGTCTATGTGTGGAGCCTCAGGAGATGGGGGAGATCTTAAACAGTTTTTTCGCATCAGTATTTACTCAGGAAACTGGCATAGTGGATATGGAAGGAAGGGAAACAGGCAATATTGTCATGGAACATATAGAGATTAAAGAGGAGGAAGTGCTTGCTGCTTTACAGCGAATAAAGGTAGATAAATCCCCCAGGCCTGATAAGATATTTCCTCGGACATTGAGAGAGACTAGTGTAGAAATTGCAGGGGCCCTGGCAGATATATTTAAAATGTCCTTAGCTACGGGTGCGGTGCCGGAGGACTGGAGGGTAGCTCATGTAGTTCCATTGTTTAAAAAAGGATCTAAAAGTAAACCAGGTTATAACAGGCCAGTGAGCCCAACATCAGTAGTGGGTAAATTATTGGAAGGTGTTCTAAGAGATCGGATATACAAGTATTTGGATAGCCAAGGGCTGATAAAGGATAGTCAGTATGGCTTTGTGCGTGGTAAATAGTGTTTAACGAATCTTGTAGAGTTTTTCGAGGAGGTTACCAAGAAAGTAGATGAAGGAAAGGCTGTGGATGTTGTCTACATGGACTTTAGTAAGGCCTTTGACAAGGTCCCACATGGGAGGTTAGTTCAGAAGGTTCAGACACTAGGTATCCATGGAGAGGTTGTAAACTAGATTTGAAATTGGCTGTGTGGGAGAAGACAGAGAGTGGTAGTGGATGATTGTTTCTCAGATTGGAGGCCTGTGACTAGTGGTGTGTCACAGGGATCTGTGCTGGGGCTATTGTTGTTTGTTGTCAATATCAATGATCTAGATGATAATGTGGTAAATTGGATCAGCAAGTTTGCTGATGACACTAAGATTGGAGGCGTAGTGGATAGCGAGGAAGGCTTTCGAAGCTTGCAGAGGGATCTGGACCAACTGGAAAAATGGGCCAGAAAATGGCAGATGGAATTTAATGCAGACAAGTGTAAGGTGTTGCATTTTGTAAGGGCAAATCAAGGTAGGACATACACAGTAAGTGGTGGAGCACTGAGGAGTGCAGAGGAACAAAGGGACCTGGAAGTTCAGATACATAATTGCCTGAAAGTGGCATAACTATATGAAGGATGTCAGTAAGATTGAAAGAGTGCAGAGGAGATTTACTAGTATGTTGCCAGGTCTTCAGGAGTTAAGTTACAGGGAAAGTTTGAACAGGTTAGGACTTTATTCCTTGGAGTGCAGAAGAATGAAGGGAGATTTGATAGGTTTACAAAATTATGAGGGGTATAGACAGAGTAAATGCGAGTAGGCTCTTTCCACTTAGATTAGGAGAGATAAGTACGAGAGGACATGGCTTTAGGGTATAAAGAGAAAAGTTTAGGGGGAACATTAGGGGGAACTTCTTCACTCAAAGAGTGGTGGGAGTGTGGAACGAGCTACCATCTGACGTGGTAAATGCGGGCTAACTCTTAAGTTTTAAGAATAAATTGGATAGATACATGGATGGGAGAGGTCTGGAGGGTTATGCACTGGGTGCAAGTCAATGGGACTAGCAGAATAATGTTTTGGCACAGACTAGAAGGGCCAAATGGCCTGTTTTCTGCACTGTAGTGTTCTCTGGTTCTATTACAATAACCCTGTTTATATTGCATCTCTGCCTACATTTTTGTTCCTCTATCTTCTGTTGACTATTGTAATATACCTCCATCAAGTGACAACACCCTTTTTGTTTCTAATCTGTACCCATATATCTTTGCTTGAGGAGTCCTCTAGGATATCCTCCCTCAGTACTGAAGTAATGCAAACCTTGACGAACATTGCAATACCTACTCCCCTTTTACACCCCACTCTGTCTGTACCCTGGGATATTTAGTTGCTTGTCCTGCCCACCCTTCAAGCACATCTCAGTGATGGCAACGATATCATAGACCCCCATGTTAAGTACAGCTTTTGAGTTCATCTATTTTATTTGTGATACCCCTTGCATTAAAATAAACGCAGTTTTGCTTTGAATTCCCTTGATGTACACTTACTCTATTGTTCTACCTACTGGACTTACTAATTCTCCTCCAGGTGATTGTACCTCTTCATCCCACTTGCGTCAGAAACAGCTTAAATAAAATAAATTACAGCGCAATGAGGATAGAATTGAACTGGGTTGATATATTAGCAGGAATGACAGTAGGCAAGCAGTGACAGACGTTTAAACAGAGAATTCATGACACTCAGCAAAAATATTCCATTAAGGTGGAAAGATTCAAAGAAGGGATGACCAACCATAGCAAACCAAAGAAGTTAAAGGGGGAATTAAGTTAAAGGAAAAAACAGAAGGAGGCAAAAGTTAGTGGGAGACCCGAAGACCAGGATAAATTTAAAATCCAGCAAAAGAATGGAGAAAAGATAATAAAAAGTGATCAAATAAACTATGAGGGAAAACTAGTGAGGAATATAAAAACAGGCAATAGCTGTTTCTTTTAGTAGATAGAAAGGAAAAGAAAGGTCCAGGTGAATATTGGCCCCCTAGAAATTGAAGAATAAGGAACCAACTGAGGAATTAAACAGATATTTTGCATCAATCATCATGGCAGAAGATACTGTGAGCATCTCACAAATACTGCATAGTACAGGGAGGTAATTAAATATCATCTCCCTCACTAGAGAAATGGTATTAGTCAAGTTAATGAGCTATAGTCCGATAAATGCCCTGGTTTGCATCCTAGGATACTAAAATAAGTGACTACTGAGATAGTGGATGCATTAGTTCTAATCTTCTAAAAGGTTTTAGATTCCAGGGAAATGCCAGAGAATTAGAAAACTATCAATGTGACGCCCCTATTCAAAAAAAGAGGGAGGCAAAAAGAGGGTAATTGTAGGTCAATCGGCTAACAACAATTGCTAGGAAAAACGTTAGAAACAATTATTAAGGAAGTAATAGAAGCACATTTGGAAAATCATAATCAAATCAAGCAGAGTCAGTGTGACTCTATGAAAGGGAAATCTATTGGAGTTTTTAGAGGATGTCTCAACCAGAGTGGATGGAGGGGAACCAGTAGAAGCATTGTATTTGGACTTCCAGAAGACATTCCCAAATTGTCTCATAAAAGATTAAGTCAGAAGGTAGGAGCTCATTTTGTTGGAAGTAACATTTTGGCAGAGATAGATGATTGGCTAACAGACAGGGAGCAGTAGTCGTGAAAAGGGGATCACTTTCAGGTTGGCAACCTATGATCATTGGGGTACCACAAAGATCAATCAACTGTTTGTATATTAATGACTTGGAGGAAAGAAGTCACATTGGCAGATGATACAAAAATAGATGGGAAGTCAAGTTGTAAGAAGGATATAAACAGTTTACAGAGAAATATTGGTTAGCTGAATGGGTAAAAATTTGGCAAATGGAATGTAATGTTCATTTTGGAAGGAAGAACAAAAGAACAGTATTATTTAAAATAGAGAGATATAGAAAACTACAGCACAAAGAGATTTGGGATCCTTGAGGTACAGAAAGCTAACTCACAAACGCTAATGGAATGCTGGCCCTTATTTCAAGGTGATTGAAATATAAAGGCTGGGATGTCTTACTGCAACTGTACACAACACTAGTGAGACTGCATCTAGTGTACTGTGAACAATTTTGATCCCCCTACTTAAGATATTATGATCCTCGGTCTGGAGGGGTTAGACTATGGGTTGGGACTGTATTTATTAGAGGTTAGAAAAATGAGAAGCTGTCTTATTGAAATGTATAAGTTCTTTGGGGATTAGACAGAGTAAATGCTGAGTGGATGTGTGCTCTCATGAGAGAGTTCAGAAGCAGGGAACATGGTCTCAGAATAAAGGAGCACCAGTTTAACACAGATGAGGAAGAATTTCTTCTCCTAGAGGGTTGTGAGTCTTTGGAATTCCTTGCCACAGAGAGCTGTAGGGGCAGAGTCCTTGGGTATACTTAAGGCTGAGATAGATTTTTAATCAGTAAGGGATTCAAGCATTAATGGAAAAGGGCAGGAAAGTGGACTTCAGCAATGCGAGATCTGCCATGATCCTATTGAATGGTGGAGTAGGTTTGCAGGCCAAATGACCTCCTCCTGTTCCTCTTTCTTATGGTCTTATTCTTCCTTAGTTAAGGAAACTAACATTATACCCAATAGTTTTGATGCAATCGTAACAAGGTTTTCTATTTAATTGCAATGTTTCTTTACTCTTTTCCTCAAATTCCTTTGTAATAAAAGTAAAGATAATTATTGCCATGGCTGCATGTGGTCTGTGATTTAAGAACAAAGACATTTAAATCCCTTTAATCCCAGAACTAAGTCCTTTGGCAGCAAGGCTGCTAATAGTGAAGTAACTAAAACTGAATATGCTCAATTGAGTTGAATTGAAGGAGGCTTATCTTGGAGGGTTGTTACAGAGATGAGAAGTCCTTCAAAGAACTTGAATTCAAATGTGAATATTTAGGGGAAAAAAACGATGCATTACAGAACTGATCCATTGATTAGTATGATGAATGAATGGGGCTTGACATGAATGAGAGACTGTAACAGAGTTTAGGATGACTTCATCAGAGTGTAGATAAGGGAGGCCAGTCAGGACAGACATGGAATCATCGTGTCTATACAGTGGCACACAATCAATTCAAATCACTTCTGAGGGCAGATGTGGAACTTCCAAACTTCCTGAAAGGTCCTTGCAGCTCACGTTCACACTGCATCCTCATGAGGGTAGTGGTGGAAAGCCAACTTCCTGCATGTATGATGACTTCATTCATTTCATTGGAGAGGAATAGCTCTGAGTGAAAGAGGTAGGTTTCAGTTTCTTCACATTTTTGAATTAACTAAATGTATTAAAAGTTAAAATTAATTAAAATTGTTTTAAATATATAAACACTGAAAATAATTAAAACCTATTTAATAATTATTTTAACACTTTTGGTAGTTTTTGAATATCTTTGAATGTCAGATACAGTTTTGATAGCCTGTAAACCAGCATTAAAAGCAGTACTGGGTGAAGGGCTTGCCTTTTTAGAGGGAACGCCCATATTTCACAGGACCTCGTGAATCAGGACACAACTTTGGGGTTAATGCCACTGCAGGTTATTATGCATGTGGGAGTGGTAAGTGCAGCCTGTTCCCTTATAACCGAGTTGTGGCTCACTGATCCATGCTGCAGCTTGGATGTGGCCTGAGGTTTAGAATTATCAAACACATGAATGAGGGCTAAAGCAGCAGATGATCTGAGGTTGGGTCAGAATTGGGCACAGTTGCAGAAGAGATAGGTAGTTGTAGTGATGGTGCGAGACTATGTCAATCATCCAACCCTTTTCTGAATCTTTCTCTCTACAATTCTGCATCCTGCCTCCAACAAACTTTCCCTTGAATGGAACTAATCAATGAAACAAATGGGAAAATATCCAACCTCTTTCATTCCCACTCCAGATCCAAGGTCACTTCATCCCCAGTCACTGAGCAGCAGTGTACAGATGCCACGTAGATCTTATTCCAAAGCTGAGCTCCAAATTGTCACTGTCTTATTCACTGAAGATGTGAGAGAATGGGCCTTACACAAAGCAGGTGCTCTCTGAGCCTGCTCCCACTGCACAATACCACCCAACAACATAAAGGTCCATGACAAGTGAAGAAAGACATTGATAATGAAATTCACCACTACCTCCAATGCATTACTAGTGGTCTTGGCTGTTTGAGGAAAAGAATTTCCAAAGATCTAGACCTTAAATTCACTACAAAGCTCATGGTGTAGTGAACAGCAGTGATCCCCACCTCTTAAATGCTTCAGAGGCATGGAATACCTACAGTATTCCAAAGTACTGGGAAGGTACTACCAATGTTGTCTCCACAAAATCCTCCAATTGCACTGGCAGGATAAGTGAACCATTGCCAAGATCAACATCCTTAGCATTAGGCTTAATATTTCTTGGTGTACTACTAGGATACATGATGAGGAATATTATTGATTAGTTTCAATAGACTAATAATAAAAGAAGACATTGTATGATTATGAAAAAAAAAGCTGGCGTTGGGAAAACTAAAACCTAAACAGAAAATCCTGAAAACATTCACCAGGTCAGACAGCACCAGTGGGAAAAGAAACATAGTTTCAGATCAAAGACCCTTTATTATAAGTAAATCGTTATGTTTTCTAGATGTAAGGTGGATTTGTATTTTTGCCTATGTGAGCAGGCATTGTGTAATTCATGGTTTGTTACCAAGTTACTGTATTACAACAAACTCTTACCTGCTGGAGTCCATTATTGAGGAGCAGTGGCAGGACATTTGGAAAGTCAGAATATAATTAGACAGAGTTAACGTGATTATATACTGTAAAAGGGAAATAAATCATCATTAATAAATTTGCCAGAGTTCTTTGAGAGCATAACAAAAGGGTGGGGGGACAAAAAGAACCGACATAATGTGGTGTATTTGGATTTCCAGAAGGCATTCAGTAAGGTGCCAGGTTAAAGATTACTACACAAGCTAAGAGCTCATGACATTGGAGGTAATATATTGGCATAAATAGAGAATTAGCTAATCAAAGAGAGTAAGGACAATTGAGTCATCTTCAGGTTGGCAATCTGTAACTAGGGTGGGTAGTTTACAGTGGCCAATTAATCTACCAACCTGCACAGCTTGGGATGTGGAAAGTAACTGGAGAACCTGAAGGAAACCCACACAGTCACATCTCCCTGTCACAGTCACATGCAAATACCACACAGACAGCGCCAGAGATCAGGATTGAACCCAGGTCGCTGGAGTTGTGAGGAAGCATCTCCACTGACTGTACCACTGTGCTCATGGAGGAATATACTTGCACAGGGGAAAACATATGGAGGGATGTACTTGGGTTAGAGAGTGTTCATTAGGTTAGTCCCTTGGATGATGTGGTTATCTTCTAAAGAATGGTTGAACAGATTGAGCCTATATTCACCAGAAAATAATATGAGGTGATCTTTTTGAAATAAGTTATTTTCAAAATAAGATCTGGGGGGCCAAGACGGACCATTTTGATCTATAAGGGTAATAGGAAATGGGCAAGCAAGTGGAGACCAGGATTAGCTGTAATCTTATTGAATTGTGGAGCATGTTCAAACTCAAGTAGCCATATGGTCTACAACTACTCCTACTTTCTATGTTCTTTGAAAATGACTACAGCTGCTAGATTTATTGCTGCTTCTGGAGTATTCCTATAAATCAAAATGTAAGCCATTTTGATTCTCATCCAAGTCCCAATAAAAGCCAGCATTCCAGATTAAAAATCAATGGCTAGAATTGGGGATCATAAGACTGGCCTAAATGAACGGAAACAATGAACCTACTCCATAAATCAGGAGCCGGTCAGACTGCAGAGATCAATGGTAAGGCTGACAGAAGTCTGCAGTGGGTATTTTCACTGGCATCAGGGCTTATTCAGGAAATTGTGTTACTTGGAAAAAAAATTGTACCTCATGAGGCAAGTGCAGGATATGGAGGTAATTGTTGCAGGATGTCATGTTAAAATGAATCGCTTGCTTTAGGTGTAGTGACAGTTGATAATACAAATGGAACCTTATGATGTGTAAACAGGTCTTTGAAAATAAAAGTTTAGATTTTTGTAAGTGGAATTAATAGTGTAATTCATTTTAGTACCGAAGCATCTAAGTGAAAGTTCAAGGACAACACTACAAAAGATGAAAATCATTGATCCAAAATTGGATAGATCGAGAATTGTAGGAAAAAAATAGGATTTTAGGAGGAAATGAAAACTGAAAAAGTTAAGGAATTTCACAATTTTGAAATCCCATAGGGAATGTGTTTGATTTGGTCTAATAGCAAGTCATTAAGATGCAGTAAGTACAAACAGTAGAGGAAACATAAAAATGTATGCAATTTATGGGTTCAGATTTGGAATGGAGAATTTATGGAACCAGATTACAAGTTTATAAATTTAAAGCTAAACTAAACAAGAAAGGAGGCACTTAAAAGTTGTTACTTTATCATGGCTGCTTGGCTTTGTGAATGCATATGTAAATGTAACATTAATATATGAAAAACAGGATGAAGATAAACATAATCTGAATAGCGATGGAGATTGATGTTAGTATCTGTAATTGAGTTGACTCCTGATGGAGCAGTAATTGGATTCAAGTATAAAGTTAAAATGAAACACCAATATATAAAGATAGAATTAGAAGCAGACCTAGCCCACTCCACCATTTAATAAGATCGTGGTTGATTTAATCGTAATGTCAGCTTCACATACCCCTTAACCTTCCGCTCTCTTGTTTATCAAGTAAATATGTAAAACACTACTATAAAAAAAAATTCAAATTCTGTGCTTCCACTGCCCTTTCAGGAAGAGAGTTCAAAAGAAACATAACCTTAAGAGAATAATGAATCACCTCAGAAGTGAAGTGATTCTTAAATGAGTATTCTGTATATTTAAACAGTAGTACCTAGTTCCAGATTGTCCCACAAGAGAAAGCATCCTCCTCACATCCACCCAGTTAAGATCCCTCAGTCACAAGAAACAGCAGATGCTGGAATCCAGAGCAAAAAACACACTGCTGAAGGAATTCAGCAAGCCAGGCCACCAAGTTTTTCACTGTACCTCGGTACAAGTGACAATAATAAACCAATACCAATCTGTGGAGGTAGAGGGATAGTCAACTTCTCAGGTTGAGACATTGCATCAGGATTGCGAATATAGAGGGGAGATAGCCACTATAAAGAGGTAAGGTGGTGGGGGGGTGGGGTGGGAAGAGTAGTGTGAGGCAGGAGCTAGCAGGCAATAGGTGGAACCTGATACAGGGTTTTGACCTGAAATGTCGACAATTCCTTTCAGTGATGCTGCTCAACCCGCTGAGTTCCTCCAGCAGATTGTTCGTTTCAATAGGTGGAACCAGGCGAGGAGGTTGATGATGGGCAGATGGAGCCCAGTTGAGGGAGGGGAGGAGAGGATGGAGGTAGAGACAGAGACAGGAAGAAGATAAGTGGGGACAACAAGGGGCTGCAGATTCTGCAATCTGAGGTAAGGAAGGTGGTAAGTGGAACCAGATAAGAAAGGGATGCTGGGTAGGTAGAACCAACGGGGAAGGGGAGAGGAGACCCACTATGTGGCTGGTGGGCAAATCAAACCAGGTGGGGGCTAGGAAAGAAACTGGGTAACAGGGGGCTGAGGAGTTGAGTTTGAAAAGAATGGGGGATGTGAGAGAGCCCAGTAGAACCAGGAGAGAGAAGGGAACACGGGGTGTGTGTTACTTCAAATTGGAAAATTCAGTGTTCGTACCATTGGGTGTAAATTACCCAGCTGGAATATGAGGTGCTGTTCTTGTAATGAGACCAAATGCAAACCCATACATTGTACGGTGTCAGTAGGACAAGGTTACCTAAGGCAGCAAGCAGCTTTGACAAAGCACCTAGGCATCAGTCGTCCTCTAGGAACAGAATAAAGAAATGTCTCCACAACAAAAATTGTGTGTGTTGTAGCTAATTTTCCTTTACTCAGAAATTAAATATGTGAGAGTTAAAGCACAATGGATGTTTTATTTGATTGCTCAAGTGTATTACAGCATTTCCCATACACAGAATGTTATAAGTTTAGATGGCTCTCCTGATATTGCAGATATCTGTCATGCTACATAATGTGCATTAGATGTTCCACAATAATTATCCAGAAAGTAATTTTCTCTGTATTGTCTTGGATGCTTTTCTAGAATTACTGGAGGAGTTCAGCCCGCTCGTGGAAAGACTGGGCTTTGATGAAAATTTTGTCGACATAACTGAACTAGTGGAGGAGAGATTGCAACAAATTGGAAATGGCGTTGTCCCAGCAGATTTGTTTGTATCTGGTCATGTGTACAGTAACCAGGGTAAGAACAGTTCCACCACAAACTGCATCGTCTAGCTATTGATCGTTGTTCCTTCAACTTTCGAGGACCCGGTCACTTCAATTCTGCCTGTGACTTTTTCTGCCCTTCTATCTCTTTGTCTTCCTTTTCAGGACACATTAAAACCTATCTTTTTGACTTTTTTTTGCCATCTGCCCTTATGTCTCCTTATGTTCCTCAGAATCGTAATTTGTTTGATAATACATCTGTGAAGAGCCTTGGGTTGTTTTACTTCATTAAAGGTGCTAAATAAATGCAAATTGTTGTACCGCTGTATAAGATCATTCAAATGCATCCAGGAATTGGTTGTCCAAGCTTAGAATAAATCTAAACTTAACGTTTACTCTCTGCTTCCTACAGCTGCTGCACAAAATACAATTAATGCTAAAGAACATAGAATAGTACAGTACAGTACGGGCCCTTCAGCCTACGATGTTGTGTTCAACCAATATAAACAACTACTCCCTGATCAAGCTAACCCTTCCCTCCTACACAGCCTATAACCCTCCACTTTACTTTCTTCCATGTGCCTATTTAACAGTCTTTTAAATGTCCCTATTGTATCAGCCTCTTCTACCACCCCCAGCAGTGTGTTCCAGGCACCCACCACTGTGTAAAAAAAAAACCTACCTCTGATATCTCCCCTAAACTTTCCTCCTCTGACCTTAAACAGATGTCCTATGGTATTGGCCATTGCCACCCTGGGCAAAAGGTGCAGGCTGTCCACTCTATCTATGCCCCTCATAATCTTATACACCTCCATCAAGTTGCCTTTCATCCTGCATCGCTCCAAAGAGAAAAGCCCTAGCTCGCTCAACCTTTCCTCGTAAGACATGTTCTCTAATCCAGGCAACATCCTGGTAAATCTCCTCTGCACCCTCTCTAAAGCTTCCACATCCTTCCTATAATGAGGTGACCAGAACTGAACACAATAAGTGTGGTCTAACCAGAATTTTATAGAGCTGCAACATTGCCTTGAGGCTCTTGAACTCAATCCCCCGACTAATGAAAGCCGCCACACCATACGCTTCCTTAACTACCCTATCAACTTGTGCAGCAATCTTGAGGGATCTATGGACTTAGACCCCAAGATCCCTCTGCTCCTCCACACTGCTAAGAATTCTACCATTAATCTTGTACTCTGCCTTCAAGTTCATTTTCCAAAGTGTATCACTTCACACTTTTCCAGATTGAACTCCATCTGCCACTTCTCTGGCCAACTCTGCAACCTGTCTATATCCCGTTGTAACCTATGACAACTTTCTACACTGTCCACAACACCACAAACCTTTGTGTCATCTGCAAACTTACTAACCCACGCCTCCACTTCTTCATCCAAGTCATTTATAAAAATCAAAAGGGGTCCTAAAGCAGATGGCTGCGGAACACCAACCTCCAGGCAGAATATTCTCCATCTTCTACCACCCTCTGCCTTCTGTGGGCAAGCCAATTCTGAATCCCCTCGGCCAAGTCTCCATGGATCCCATGCCTCACGACTTTCTGGATGAGCCTACTATGGGGAACCTTGTCAAGTGCCTTACTAAAGTCCATATACATCACATCCACCGCTCCACCTTCATCAATTTGTTTTGTCTCAATTTGAGAAAAACTCAAATTAGGCTCGTGAGGAATGACCTGCTCCTCACAAAGCCATGCTGACTATCCCTAATAAGACTCATAAATCCTGTCCCTAAGAATCCTCTCTAATAGCTATCCCTATTACCTTTCTTGAACAAGAGAACAACATCTGCCGTCCTCCAATTGTCTGGTACCACTTCTGTGGCCAGGAAGGAGGCAAGTATTATTGTCCCAGCAATCTCTTCCCTCGCCTCCCGTAGAAACCTGGGGTATATCCCGTCCATTCCTGGGGACTCACCTATCCTAATGTTTTTCAGAAGCTACCTCTGTGTTAACCTCAACATGCTCCAGCACATTAGCCTGTTTAATCTAGAAAATAAAGTGTTCCATGCATCAGTTGAGGAGAAGCCCTTTCTGTGACTCTCTCAAATCCACAAAGTGTTTTCTCTTAAAATCTCTCAACTACGTTTTATGCCTTTTTATGCAGAAATTACTGATCCAAGCTGATCTGTGATTATGTAGTCAATGGCCACCTTCTTACAAGTCATTCATGGATCCATATGTGAGTGTTGGGAGGCTATTTCACTTGGGGGCAGTGGGTTGGTGGGAGTGGTTATTACAACCTTATTTAATCTTGACCTTGCAACATGCACATATGTATTTTTCAGCAGGAGATATTAGGTAATGAACAGAACTGGGTCTCTGGGTGATTTATTTAGCCAATTGCTTGTACAAAAGACCCTCAGGCCATTTGTAGTACATTCTGCTGGTAAGCTGCTTTAGCACAGAACAGTAAAAGGAGTGTGGGAAACAGGAGTCCAGCGAGTTTAAAAGAAGGATGGGAGACCAAATCCCATTGAGTTTAATCAAGCATTTGCCTTAAACAAAGAATTAGGCAATTAAAACGTACATGGAGGGTAAAAAAAACAAAGTAATTTAATATGATAATATTTTAGTTATGTCCTTTATCTCTTTATTGATTTACTCTAATAAATAGAGGTCTGGCAGAGCAGTTCACACCCATGGAATGCATATTCCTTTGCCCTGTGGGAACTTCAGGATGTTTTCTGGACAATCATAAGTGCAGAAAGTGTGGACGAGTTTGAGCAGCAGCTGATGTCGCCGTGGATATCTGCGAGGCTGAGTGTATGGTGGATAGCATGATTCAGGAGAGTGCAGATAGAAAGGGCATGGATGACTGCCAGAAGACAAAAAGCTCTGGTGGATAGTTCAGGAAACCCCTAAGGTCATCTTGCTCTCTAAGCAGTGTTCAGTTCTGAATATGAATGAAGGAGGAATTTTCCCTGGGGAGTGTAGGCAGAGCCAAGACCACAACACTGTGGGTGCCTCAGCTGCTGAAGGGGGGAGAAGTGTCAAGAGAGCAATAATTGTGAGGGATCCTATAGTTAGGGAGGTAGGACCTGTACTGGTTGGTGAACTGCACCTCAACAGAGCTGAGACCAATGTCCTTGTGCTATAGGCAGAGGTTTCAACCAATTTGATGGGATGGACACAGAAAAGAGCAAAAAACATTAGGAGAGAGGAATAGCATCAAAACAGGAAATAAGAAGATGTAGCATAGAGCTAACCCGAGAGAGAGTACAGGAATGTTGGTTTACAGTGAATTAACATAAATACAAGAAGCATATTAAATAAGGCTGGTGATTTGCAGGTACAATTAACCACACAGGATTATGATGTCATGACAATAACAGAGATATGGCTAAAGAAGATAGGAATTGGTTCTAAATATTCCTGCTTTCAAAGTATTCAGGAAAAGTAAGGAAGGTAGGACAGGAGGTGTAGAGGCCGTATTGATTAAGGAGAATATTTCATTGCTGGAGAAGGAGGATGTTCTGGAATGTTCAAAGACAGAATCTAGAGTTAAGAAGCACTACAGGTGTTACTACACTACTACAACTATTTAATAAGCTGGCAACTAGAGGGAAGGATATAGTGGGGCAAATTTACAAGAAGTTACAAATAGAGGATGTTCAGGTGAACTTTCTTGATCAGTACATTTCTGGCCCAGTTACTGGAAAGTGGTTTACTTGACTGTGGTAAATGACCCTGGATAAGTGAAACAAGTATCAGTGAGGGAACATGTAAAAACAACAAACATGATATCATCGAATTTAGAATAGTGATGGAAAAGGATGTAGACCACCCCAAGGTAAAAATGGTCATTTAGAGGAGTGACAGTTTCAGTGGCAAGAGGAGAGGTCTGATTCAGGTAATCTGGATTCAGAGCTTGGCAAGCAAAATGGTAATTGAATAATGGGCGGTCTTTATGATGGAGATGTTTCAGCTCCAGTCTAGGTGCATCCTAGGAAGAGGGATAGAGAAAGTAAAGCCAGAGCCAAAAAGATAGAGAATAAAAGAGAGCAAAATAAAGAGCATATGACATATACCAGACTGAAGAAGTAGGCTGATTGCAGAAAGTTTAGATGGAAACATATTTAAAAAGGGAAATAAGGACCAATCAGAGATCAGAAACAAAATTTCATGGAGGCTTGAGGGCCGAGGTACTAAATGAATATTTTACACCAGTCTTTACCAAGGAAGAAGAGGTTGCTGGAGTGTCAGCAAAGGAAGATATAATTATGGATCTGGGTGGGCTAAAACTTAAGGTGCTAGAAGGGCCAGGTGCACCTGCACCCCCAGGTTGGGTCGCTGTAAAAAAAGCGGATGCTATGTTCGCATTCATTTCAAGAGGAATAGCGTATAAAAGTAAGGATGTGTTGATGAGGCTCTATGGGGCACTAGTGAGGCCTCATTTGGAGTACTGTGTGCAGTTTTGGGCCCCTTATCTTAGAAAGGTTGTACTGATGTTGGAGAGGGTTCAGAGAAGGTTTACAATGATGATTCCTGGAGTGAAAGGGCTGACATACGAAGAGCGTTTGTCGGTTCTTGGACTGTATTCATTGGAGTACAGAAGAATGAGAGAGGATCTCATAGAAACATTTCGAATGTTGAAAGGACTGGACAGAGTAGATGTGCTAAGTTGTTTCCCATGGTGGGTGAGTCCAGGACAAGAGGGCACAGTCTTAGAATTAGAGGGTACCCATTTAGAACAGAGATGCGGAGAAATTTCTTTAGCCGGAGGGTCGTGGATTTATGGAATTTGTTGCCACGTACAGCTGTGGAGTCTCAATCATTGGGGGTGTTTAAGGCGGAGATTGATAGGTATCTAATTAGTCACTGTATCAAGGGATATGGGGAAAAGGCTGGGAATTGAGGCTAGATGGGAGAATAGTTTAGCTCATGGTGAAGTGGCGAAGCAGACTCAATGGGCCGAATGGCCTACTTCTGCTCCTTTGTCTTGTGGTCTTGTGGATAAACCTCCAGCATCCAAGATTGCTGAGGCATAAGAGAGGAATTGCAGGGGTCCTGGCCATAATCTTCCAAATATCGGTGGATTCAGAGGTGATGCCCAAGGACTGAAAAACTCCAGATTTTATACCCATATTCAGAAAAGGCTGTAGCAATGATCTCAGTGACTACAGACCACTCTCAGTGATGGAGAAAGTTATAGAAACAATAATCTTGAATTAGCTGTTAATTGGATATGTGTGGATTAAATAGGGAAAGCTGGTGTGGATTTATTAAAGGCAAATCATGTCTAACTAACTTGATAAGTTTTGTTTTGAAGTGTTGTTGTGCTATAAATCGACTTCCAAAAGGTGTTTAATAAAGTGCTACTTTGGTGGCTTGTCATCAAGATTGAAGGATGTGGAATAAAAAGGGACTGTACCAACGTGGAAAGAAAATTGGCCAAGTAACAAGAAACAGTGTAGGAATGGATTGGGTTTTTTTGTACAAAGGGAATTGTCCAGCAGTTGGTACAAGAACCATTATTTTTCGAAATGTATATGTTAATGACTTGGACATGGATGAATAAAGCACAGTTTCCAAATCTGCAGATGGTACAAAACTTGTAGGTGTAGTGAAAAGTGCATTAATGATCTTCAAGGAGATGGTGGTAGGGCAGATAGATAGCCAATGAAATATAATCCTGAGAAATGTGAAGCGTTATGGTACGAAGAATGAAAAGAGGCAATTTACACTAGTGGACACAATTCTAAAGGGCATACACACACACAGAGATCTGGGGCTATGTGTA
Organism: Pristis pectinata; assembly: GCF_009764475.1. NCBI lineage: Eukaryota > Metazoa > Chordata > Chondrichthyes > Rhinopristiformes > Pristidae > Pristis > Pristis pectinata. Next base: position 28,508,611 of record NC_067406.1, read on the forward strand.
TCTGGATCACTGAACGTAGCAGAACAGGTTGAGAAAGTAGTTTAAATAGCACATGGGATTCTAGAGGCACAGGGAAAGGTAACCATGATGAACGTTGAAAATCACTGGTTGTCTACAACTGGAGTATTGTGTATGGTTTTGGGCACCACACTTTGGGAAAGACGTAATGACTTTAGAAAAGGTGCAGTTGAGATTTACTGAAATGATTCTGGACTTGAGGGACTTAAGTTATATAGGTAGTCTGGAGAAGCTGGGCTTGTTCTTCTTGGAACAGAGTGTTGTGAGAGGTATGTAAAATCATGAAGAGTATAGATAGAGTAGATAGAGAGAAATTACTCCCATGAGCAGAAGAACTGGGGAGGCATGAAATGAAGGGGATTGACAAAAGAATCAAAAGAGACATGAGACCAAACTTCATAATGTAGTGAGTAAGTGGTTAAGGTCTGGAATGTATTGCCAGGGGAAATAGCGGAAACACATTGAATTAAAGCACTCGTATCAGTATCTGGAGGGAAAGAATTTGCAGGGCCTTGGGGAGAGGGCAGGGTAGTGGGACTAGTTATGTTGCACTTATAGGGGGCTGCAGTGGACTTTGTAGTCTGAATGGCCTTTTTATAAGCTGTCGTCATTCATTGATCAGTAGGGCATAGCTCCATAGAGAAAGCTTGGAGAATTACACACATACTGCCTCAAAATTTGATCAGAATTAAAGGATTGCATTAATATATCCTCAAAGTGACAGTCCCAAGATTCATTCATTCTTGTTTAAATCAAACTACAATCAATCTCTGTATAATATAATGTAAAAGGTTTAGTCTATGTGCATACTCCCTGGGCCACAATATAGTATTACACTTTACACAAGATTATTGGAAGCAATTATTATTTACTCTGGTCAAATCTCTTGCCATTTGTTTTGGAATTGCAGAGAAACGCTCAAATAATTTAAAATGCTAGAGCCACAATGCTTACATTACCTTCTATCCACAAGCAAAGCTAGGTTTCTAAGCTCCAACAAATGTTTTAATAAATGTACTCAGCATTTACCTAACATTAATTAAATGCTGTACTCTCAAGTAGAAAATGCTCCATTTTAGCTGAAGACTTAAATATGCATTAGATGGTATATTGCTTTTTCATATATAACAAAGACTATTTTTGTCAAATGTGACAAGATATGCATTAGTATGTTAAGTATGGTGTGGCTGGTTTCTATCTTCAAATATAGCCCTTTCTGCTATGGTTTACACTGCTCTTAAAACTTGGCAGAGCCCAACATTAATGTTATTAGCACAATGTTCTAACAAGATCAAATGGAAATTTTGGTCGGTTATAGGAGACAATTGATGTGCTAGGGGATAAAAAAGGAGGAATAAAAGAAAGAAGGTAGACGTTGTTTATAATAATCCCTTTTGCAACCTTTCACAATGTCATGACATCCCATAGTTCTTGAAGTGCTCCAGAAGTGTAGTGACTTTGTAATGTATAGGGGAACAAAACATTTAAAATCCATCTGGAAAACATTTTAAGGTTTTTAAATGCATCAGCAACCTTTGCCTGTGCAGAACTGGAAGGGAAAGAAGTTCATAGATGCAGGCCTGAATTTGATTACTATTGCAGGCTTATAATTGGCCTCTTCCTCCTGTACTCTCTGGTGTTTTTAACAAGACTACAAGGAAGTTTTCTCCCTGGACAGATCAGCTCTCTATTATGCCACCTGCACATTTCAGCTGTCAGCTGACTGCCTGTAGGATGCATGACAACCATTGGTATCAAATGGTAAAGCTCAGTACTCTCTCCACTGCTCATGCAGACTTTGAGAAGAGGGAATTTTAATCGCCATAAAAACTATTTAAGTGCAGGAAGCTTGTCTGTGTCTTCTTCTCATCTTTTAAATTCCCCCGGCACATTCTGCTCAAAACTGCTATTCAGCACTAATTCCTCCTTCTCAGTAGTGACTTCAGATCCCAGCTCCTTGCTGTCCCTGCCTAGTTGTAGATGGTTTCATTCCTGTCTCTCGCTGCTCCCAACAAATAATCGGCATAACGTTTCTTTAATTTTAACAATGAATGGGCAGCGGCAGTTATCTCTTATTCTTTTCCCAAAGTTAAAACTCCATTGAATATATATGTCCCAGGTAGAGCTGATATTCCGTAATTTGAAGCCAGACTAGAGAATCTTCACTGAAGCAGGAAGGTTGCTTTAGGTGGTGACGGCTACATATTTCAAGTCCCATGTTACTGTAACACCATATACTTCCTTGGTTTATTTACAATTTGCAGCTTTATTGAAAGATTCCTGAGTTTTTTGCAGAAATGAAAGCAGGCTTGCACAGGCTATTACCATGTACTGGTAAGAAAGTCACTAACACCATGTTTGCATTATTGCTGAATCAATAAGAAATTTAAGTTATTTTCACCATAAGGAATGTGAATAATATAATTTTCTATAAATAAGAGAAGACATTGAAGCTTTGTTCATTACTTTATTTCTGTACAGCATTAAATATAGCTGATGGAAAACATGTTCGGCTGGCTCTTGGTTCAAAAATTGGAGCTGAAATGAGAACAGCAATATACGAAAGGATTGGTCTCACCAGTAGTGCAGGAATTGCATCCAATAAATTGTTGGCCAAGCTGGTGTCAGGGACATTTAAACCCAACCAGCAAACTACATTGTTACCTGAAAGTATCCAAGACTGTATGGGGAACCTTGTGCAGCTCAAACAAGTGCCTGGTAAGACATCCGGACTAAGCTACTTAATTTTCAGGTTTTTTTTACGCACTTACAGGATCTGAGCATTTCTATATTTACCATCTTTGTTGTCCTTGAGAAGTAATGGTGAACCACCATCCTGAGCCTCCACAATTCCACTATTGAAGAAACTATTTCAGTGCTGTGGGTCGAGAGCACCACTGTTTTGATCAAGTGGTAATGATGGAACAGCGATATATTTGCGAGTAATGATTGTGTGTAACTCGGGGGAACTTAGAGGTGGTGAGGTTCATATGCACCAGCTGTCCTTGACCTTTTCAGGTTTGCAAGGAAACCTTTGGGAATTATTGCTGCGCATCCTCTATACATAGTGGTCACGGCATATTGGTGGTGAAAGGAGTTTAGGATAGTAGATGGGATGCCAGGCATGTGGGTTGTTCTCCTTCTGTGGATGTTTTACAAACAGGGAATAATTTAACAGATTAAGGTTGTAATTTATTATGAATAATATTTTTGAAAACTACTCAAGCGGGTAACAGGTTCTGTAACTGTAACCCGTTACCTTTTTGTCAGTATCTTTTGAACTTCCTGTCAATTGCTATGTTCTAGATCACAATCTTTTTAACAATGTGTAAAAGAAATCAATCATGGTATATAACTGCACTGAACAGAAAGGCCAGATTTGACCCCTAGTGCCTGCTAACTTGAATGACATCAATGGAGAAACACTTTAAGTATTAAAGTTTTCAATTCTTATGCAAAAGAGGATTTTTTTCTAATTTTAGCAACCAGAGGATGTTTGCATGGTTGGGGAGTGGGGCGTGGTCGTTTGTTCCAAGTAATCATCCAAAAACATGTATAATTTGAGATGATAGATGCATACCCCATAAAATTTTGCAGGGAGAACTCTTCTTTCCTGATCCCTATTAAAATTGTCCTGTAAATTTGTGAAAGAATTTGATGCAGAATGATTTTTGGTTGCTTTGCATTTTTTTTTATCCTCTTCTTCCTTTTGAGAAAGCATCTCATCTCAAGAGAGTTTCTCCTTTCTGATGAGCAGTTTAAAACTGGAAATTAATTTGGACAAAATCAGCATTGTGATAAATTAGTTGATGCAAATGAAAAGAGTAAAATGAAGGGCATGGTACTTCATGCTAGGGCATTCTGCGGTTGAATTTTGTTTCTAATTTTATTTGTTTCATTTTAACATGCTATTTCAGGGATTGGTCCTAAAACTGTCAGGCGTCTTGAGTTTCTTGGAATTCACACCATTCATGCTCTGCAAACGTTTCCATTGGACCTGCTGGAGAAGGATCTAGGAGTGTGCATAGGTCAACGAATACACAAGCTTAGCTTTGGAGAAGACAACTCTCCTGTTACCCCAAGAGGTCCACCCCAGGTAATTTCTTGACCAAAAAACAACCTGCTGGAGGAACTTGGCAGGTGAGTAACATCTGTCTGGGGGAAGAAATTGTCGACATTTCAGTTAGAGATCCTGCATTGGTCCTGATTTTAGCTGTTTCCAGCATTTGCCTGAAGGGAATATGGCTGAATTTAAATTTGTAATAGAAGATCCTGTGCATTTTTGAGAAAGCCTCTGCAACACTTTGATAAAACAGGTAACAACTCCAGCTGTATTTAATTTGTGAGCCCATTGGTGACTCGATGGGTCTTTGGTCATGTGCAAGAATAAGAAGTGAGAGTTAGCAGACAATTCAGCTGTGTAGAGACTGGGTCAGTTAGGGTGGAGAGAAAAGCCTTGTTCTCTAAACTCAATCTTGCCCTCCCTAATCCAGCAGGCATCACTCTGAATGCAACCAGGAGCACTGGTTATTTCTTTTAAATATTACTGGTGCACGAGACACTGAGACCAAATGTTGCTGAAGCAGCAAATGAAATACTCAAAGAGATATTACTGGATAAGATTTGTAATCCCACTATTATTAGCCCACTGTATTCGGGTAACTCAATATAAATTGAACTTTCTAATATGTTTAGATCCTTGTGATATATTGCAGGCACTTACCAATCAGTCAAATGATTTAAAGTTGACTTTTTCATGCAGATCAACATTAATCTCCTGCAAGGGTTTAAAACAGTTTGTTAATTACCTGCACATTTTCCTCAGTCCCTCAGTAATGAAGATTCCTTCAGGAAATGTTCCTCATTAGTTGAAATCCGAATGAAACTTGCAGAGCTGCTGATCAGTCTTCTAATCAGGTTTGTGAGACCTTTTCACTTGACCTTATAAAAATCTTTTTAACTGATGACATTTACATCATGGTATTATCCCATGTTTATACAAAGAATTCATAATTTTTAAAAAAGGGAGCTGACTAATATCAGTTTATATAAAAGAAAATCTTCAAGCTCCTGGCCATCTCCTCAAGTATTTCAATGCCATCGTATTATGTAAGTCAGATTGTGAGAATATTGACATTTGATTCTGCCAACTCCACATTTCCTTGCAATAATGTCCTGGACAAGACAGATGAAGGTTGTGCCTTCACAAAGTTATATGGAAAACCCGGGGCACATGGTTAGATTCTAAATCAGTTGTGCTGAGGACTGGTTTCCAGCTGTTTTAGCAAACTTGATCTGCCAGTTGAACTGGTGGATTTTTGGCTGCTCTTTTTTTTATTTCTATTTATAATAAAAATGAAATAGATTGGAAATCAAATTGACAAACATTACGCTGCTATTTTTGATTCTTTGGAGTTGAGTGAAACAAGAGAGAGGGAGTTTAGTACTGCATTAACAAATAAATCTAAATACAGAGAAAGCATTACTGCCTATCTTTCCATGAATACCTATTGTAATATCCTCAAAAATGAAGGGTTAATTTGCTTGCTTATGAGCTTTCCTATTCATATGCATAAATTATCTAAAATATTTTGCATTATTTTGACTTTTTATGCTCAATGTAGAGGCCACCATGAAAACCTACCATGTGCATGTATAAAGTACCAGGTAAGGTTGTTATCTGTCCAGTGTCCTTGTAGTGGTTGTGTACTCCAACACTGGCTGCTTAAAATAGCAAGTGACATTTCCCACCATTAGTGCACCTTATCAGCAGTTTGTAAAGTTCACAAATTAAGAATATAATATGTGTTCATAAAGAGGAAGTATTAAATGCCATGAACAGTGCCACTGATGTGCTGTGGATCCCATGGCTGTATTAGCAATCAAACTGAACACAATGACGTTGCCTTTATTATAAAACTCTAGGGTTCTGTGCTTCAGTGAACGAACTGTATTTGCCTTGAGAACATTACAGTTGTTTTTTTGCAGATTGCAGAAAGATGGGCGTGTACCACGGACTATAAGATTAACAATTAGACGCTCTTCAACCACTAACAAATGGTTCAATCGGGAGAGTCGACAGTGCCCTGTTCCAAACCAATTAATGCAGAAACTTAACACAGGTGATGTTATTGTTATTTTCATATTCTCTCATATTTCCTTACAAAATAGAAAGAGGCTATTCAACCTACTGAGCCAATTCCAGCTCTCTGAGCAATCCCATCAATTCTATTCCTTCACTTATTTCCCTGTAACCTGTTTTCACTCTCACATGCTCTCTGTATTTCTTTCTCAACTCCCCCAAATGCTCCTACCACCCACCTACACCAGGGTAATTTATAATAGCCTGTAAACTGAACAACCAGCATGCCTTTGCAATGTTTGACGAAACCAAAGGAAACTCAGGCAGTCACAGGGAGAACATGCAAACTCCACACAGGTAGCATTGGTAGCCAGAACTGAACCTGGGTCACTCAATCTGTAGTGCTATTGTGCTGCCCTTTTTGCACTTACCTGGTGAGGTGGGGAGGCATGCCCCAAGGGACTTTCACTTCTGGTGGGAAGCACCTGGGCATGACCTAGTCTAGAGATAGTGGCAGTGGGAAGTTTGACTGGGGTGATGTACCTGTCACACTGTAATGCAGGTGTTCTGAGGTGAGCTCAGGGAAGACAAAATCCTGCCACGGAGAAGACAGGCAAAAGATCGTTTCATCTTGATTTTCAGTATGAGTACCAACTGTGAAAGAGGGGAAGGGACTACACTGATGAGTAGGCGGCTGGTTGCTATTGGCAGCTGTGTCTTCAGCCATCAAGGCCCTAACCTCTAGAGTTCACTGTCTACCTCTTTCCTACTTTAAGATGTTTATTAACCCTTAAACCATTGTTCAAGATTTTGGTCATCCATCCTAATATCTCATTATAAAACTCAGTGCTACAATTTGTTTGATAAAGCTTCTGTGTTAATGTTAAAGGTGGTATATAAAAACAAGCCATTGTTGTAGAATTATTTGATGCAGCACACATGACTTAAAGTAGAATTTTTGAAGCATGCTGGTCTATACCTCGAGAGCGAGGCACTGTATTTACCTTAAAAGCAAGGAACAGTTTTCACTGATAATGCTCTTAAATGAAATGAGAATATCTGAAGATATGGCAAATGTATTTCAGCACAGAAAAGTATGAGCTATTTTTGTAAGAAAAATTAGATCATATATTACTTGAAAATAATAATGGAAATGGAGTAAATGAGCAAAAGGATTTGGAAAAATAAATGTGCAAATCACTATACATGTCAACAAAAGCAAACCAAGCGCTATCAAAACAGTGATGTTATGCCTATCAAGTAAAGATGAATGTCAGGCCTCTTTTATCCTGAAGAAAAAAAACAAGATTCTTTAAATCTTCAAGGTTTTGTAGACAGAGTGAAAGAGTTTCTGCATTTATTTAAGGGATAAATAAGGGGATTAGGAGGGCCAAAGGGGGCCATGAAATGTCCTTGGTAAGTAGGATTAAAGAGAATTTCAAGGCATTTTATACTTGCACTAAAAACAAGAGGATAATTAGGAAGAGGGTAGGACCACTTAAGGACAGAGTACAGAATGTATGCTTGGAGTCAGAGGATGTGGGCAAAGTACTAAATGAGTACTTTGTATTGGTATTCACCAACGAGAAGGACATGGGAGATAGATCAGTGTGGGGCATGCTAATGTGCTAGGGCATTTTGGGATCAAGAAGAAGGTGGTGCTGGGTCTCTTGAAGAGCATGAAGGTGCATAAATCCCCAGGGTCTGGTGGTATATATCCCAGGTTATTGAAAGAGGCAATAGTTTAATTGATTGCTTGAGATGTTTAATTTGTTTTTCTTGTGAATACTGCTTATCTGATGCTATGTGCCTGTGATGCTGCTGCAAGTAATTATTTAATTGCACCTGTGCACACATGTACTTGTGCATGTGACAATAAACTCAATTTTAAGACTTTGAGAGGAGATTGTTGGGGCCTTGACGCAGGTGGTTGTATCCTTACTAGCAACAGGTGAGGTGCTGGAGGACAGGAGAGTAGTCAATGTTATTCAGAGACGCAAGAGGTTCTGCAGATGCTGGAATCTGAATAACAGCCAATGTTATTCCTCTGTTCAAGAATGGAAATAGATATAATCCAGGAAATTATAGGCCAGCGAGCCTTGCATCAGTGGTAGGGAATCTATTGAAGAGGATTGTTAGGGATAGGATTTACACACATTTAGAAAAGCATGGCTTGATTAGGGACAGTCAGCATGGCTTTGTGTAGGGCAGGTGATGTCTTAAAAACTTGATTGGGTTTTTTGAGGAGGTGACAAAGGTGATTGATGAGGGTAGGGCAGTGGATGTTGTCTACATGGACTTTAGTAAGGCATTCGACAAGGTCCCTTATAGTAGGCTGATCCAGAAGATTAAGCTGCATGGAATCCATGGTGACTTGGTAGTTTGGATTCAGAATTGACTTGTCCATATAAAGCAGAGGGTAGTGGTAGAAGAGTTTTATTCTGGCTGGAGGTCCATGACCAGTGGTGTTCCACAGGGATCAGTGCTGAGACCTCTGTGATTATATATAAATGACTTGGATGAAAATGTAGGTGAGTGGGTTAGTAAGTTTGCAGATGACACAAAGATTAGTGGAATTGTGGATGGTGAAGGAGATCATCAAAGAATACAGCAGGATATAGATCAGTTACAGATATGGGTGGAGAAAAAGAAGATGGAGTTTAATCTGGGCAAGTGTGAGGTGTTGCACTTTGGAAGGTCAAATGTAAAGGGTCAAAGGTAAGGTCAAATGCAGGACCCTTAACAGCACTGACGTACAGAGAGATCTTGGGATCCAATTCCATAGCTCCCTGAAAATGGCCACACAAGTAGATACGGTTGTAAAGAAGGCATATGGCATGCTTGCCTTCATTGGTTGAGGCATTACGTTTTGTTTCCTTTCATAGATGCTGCCTGACCTGCTGTGTTCCTCTGGCACTTTTTGTGTGTATTGAGTCTGGAAGTCATGTTGCAGCTATATAAAACTTTAGTTGGGCCTCACTTAAGACTATTGTATGCAATTCTGCTTGCTCCATTACAGGAAGGATGTGGAGGCATTAGAAAGGGTGCAGAAGAGGTTTAACAGGATGCTGCCTGGATTAGAGGGTATAAGCTGTAAGGAGAGGTTGGACAAACTTGGGTTGTTCTCACTGGAGCATCACTTAGGGAAGATGTGAATGAAGTTTATAAAATTCTGAGAGGCATAGATAGGGTAGACAGACAGAATCTCTATCCTGGGTTAGATATATTGAATACTAGATGACATGTATTTAAGGTGAGAGGGAGATAGTTTAAAGGAAATGTATGGGGCAAGGTTTTACACAGAAACCTTTGTGTAGGTGCCTGGAACAGGCTGCCAAGGGTGGTGAAGGAAACAGGTATGATGGGTTATTTAAGAGGCTTTTACATGAATATGGAGGGATAGGGACGATGTACAGGCAGAGAAGATTTAGTTTAATTTGGCAGTGTGTTTGCCACAGACATCATGGGCTGAAGGACCTGTTCCTGTCCTATACTGTTCTGTGTTTTACTTGAAGAAGAGCAATAACATAGGCCAACAATATAAAAAAATTAAAATAGATAACTGAAAAGTAATTCTTTTCCCCAGGGAATGGGGAGAATGCAGAACCACAAAGTACTGTGGGCTAGTAATATAGATAAATAGATACAAGGGGAACCTACGTAATCAAATGTGAGAGGATAGAATTAGATGAGTTAGGATAGGAGGAATGAAACATAAACAAATGACCCATTTCTATGTTATGTGTTCTAATTCCATGATGTGTGTGTTTAAAAAAAATAATCACTGGTCCTACAGACACACGTATAGTTTATTATGGCCCAAAGTCTTATACCCATGAAGCCTGCACTTGTGCAGACCTCTCAGCAACACATCCCTTGCAGAAGATGTCCTGACCCTCATTGGCAAGGCACCTCAGGACTTTTCAGAAGTTAAGCCCATCATGTGGCAGTGCCAGAAGAAGTCCCACCCGAGTAATGATCAAATAAAATCCGACAGTCAGCTAAGCCAAGGCCCCAGTGTAGCTGGCTGTCAAGATAGATTCAAAACTGTTCAATGGAGAAATAAAGGACTGCAGATGCTGGAATCTAGATGAAAAACACGATGATGCTGGAGGAACTCAGCAGGCCAGGCAGCATCCATGGAGGAATTTTGAAGATAGGAAAAGGGGAGGCCCAATATATAGGAGGGAAAAGCAGAGCAGTGATAGATGGACAAAAGAGGGAGACAGGGTGGGCACAGGATGGTGATAGGTAGATACAGGTAAGAGATAGTGAGAGGCAGGTGCTGGGGAGGAGGGGAGGGCAGATCCACCAGGGGATGGGTCAAAGGTAAGGAGAGAAAGGAAAAAAAAAGTAGAAATAAAGAGGCAAGGAAAGGGAAGAAGGGAAGAAGCATGTTGTGGGGGGGGAGGCAGTTTGTGGGGAAGGGGGGGTGGGGATTACTTTAAAGTGGGAGAATTCAATATTCATGCCGTTAGGCTGCAAGGTTCCAAGACAGAAAATGAGGTGCTGTTCCTCATTTGCAATTGCGTTTGGAATTCTCCTGGCAGTGGAGGAGGCCGAGGACTGACGTATCCATGATAGTGTGGGAGGGAAGTTGAAGTGACTGGCAATGGGGAGATGCAGATCGCGGTTATGGACAGAGCACAGGTGTTCTGCGAAATGGCCACCTAGTCTGCGTTTGGTCTCACCTATGTGGAGGAGGCCACACTTGGGGCACTGAATGCAGTAGATGATATTAAGGGAGGTGCAAGTGAATCTCTGTCTCACCTGAAAGGACTATTTGCGTCCGTGGATGGAGGTGGTGTAGGGGCAGGTGTTGCATCTATGGCGGGGGCAGTGGAAAGTTCCCAGGGTGGGAGCGGGATGGGTGGGTGGGGTTGCAGGTGGGGAGGAGTGAACTAGGGAGACGCAAAGAGAGCGGTCCCTGTGAAAGGCAGAAAGGAAGTATAAAATTCTTGAAAAGATTTATTAATTTGTTCATGGTCCTCCGTATAGTTACCATCTGGTTTACGAATTTTAATAATCTGACATCTAGTTGAAGCAGCTTTCAGTTGATTGGCAAGCAATCTACCAGATTTGTCACCATGTATATAAAACTGACTTCTAGTTTTAAGTAATTGACTTTCAATTGGAGATGTTAGTAATAAACTATGTTGTAATTCTTTATACCAATCAGAATCCCCTGAGTATTCTACATTAATGCATGAATTTTTAAGGGACCTGAAGACTCCGAAGTTATCATGTAATGAACGTTCAATATTAGATGCACCCATTTCAGAGGAAAAAATAAAGAAAGCAATTTTTTCAATGAATTTGGGTAAAACACCCAGTCCTGATGGATATACAGTCGAATTTTTAAAATCCTTTTCTGATTTTCTTTCTCCCTGTTTAGGAAAAATTTTTAAAGATGCCCTATCAGTGGGTAAACTACCACAATCCTTTTATGAAGCTACTATCTCTTTAATTCTTAAGAAGGATAAAGATCCCACTGAATGTGCATCTTATAAACCCATTTCTTTATTAAATGTGGATTCCAAAATATTTTCTAAAATATTGGCTTCTAGATTGGAAAAGGTTCTTCCATGAATTATCTCTGATGACCAGACAGGATTTATCCAGAATCGTTATTTGCATTTTAACATTAGGAGGTTAATGAATATTACATATATCCCTCATCTAAAATTCCAGAATGTGTTATTAGATGCTGAAAAGGCGTTTGATAGAGTCGAATGGGATTATTTATTTAATACACTTGAAAAATTTAACTTTAGTCCCAATTTTATATCTGCGATCAAATTGATTTATCATACACCTATGGCTTCAATACTTACTAATAATCAGAGATTCCCTCTGTTCAGGCTTCTTCGAAGTACTAGACAGGGTTGCCCTCTAAGTCCTTTATTATTTGATATTGCTTTGGAATCCTTGGCAATTGCCCTTCGGGAATCTTTTAACATATTTGGTATCACTTGTGGACAGGGGATTCATAAGGTATCTCTGTATGCAGATGACTTGTTACTTTATATTTCTAACCCGGAGGAATCCATCCCTGCAGTATTATCACTGCTTGCTCAGTTTAGTGTTTTTTCTGGTTATAGATTAAATCTTAATAAGAGTGAACTCTTTCCATTAAATATGCAAACCCCAATTTATAGGCAATTACCATTTAGATTAGTAACAGACCATTTTATGTATTTGGGTGTTAAAATTACCAAGAAGCATAAAGATCTGTTTAAAGTTAACTTGTTACCTTTAATTGATCACGTTAAACAATCATTTACGAAATGGTCCCCATTATCTCTATCATTGATAGGCCGAATTAATGCAGTTAAGATGAATATTTTACCAAAATTTCTATATCTATTTCAGGCGATTCCAACTTTCATCCCAAAATCTTTTTTTGACACTATTGATTCTAAAATTCTTTCATATATGTGGCAGAATAAAAACCCAAGGTTAAGTAAGAAATATTTACAAAAATTAAAAAAGGATGGTGGCATGGCTATGCCTAACCTTGTTAGATTATATTACTGGGCAATCAATATCAGATATTTAATTTTTTGGGCACAAGATTTAGATGTAATTCAATGTCCCAAACAGGTATACCTTGAGTATGAATCAGTGCAAGGATTTTCATTAGTTTTTGTTTTAGGAGCCTCACTCCCTTTTGCACTTACTAAATTGAGTAAACATATGACTAACCCAATAGTTAAACATACAATACAAATATGGTTTCAATTCCGTAAATTCTTTGGATCGAATAAATTTAACTTATCAAGCCCCCTTCAATCTAATTTTTTCTTTCAACCATCCAGAATCAACTCAGCTTTTTCTTTATGGAAAATGAAGGGAATAACATGTTTCTGTGATTTATTCATTAATAACTTTTTTTTAATCTTTGGAACAGTTGTCTAATAAATACAATTTGCCTAGATCACACTTTTTTCTTTACTTACAGATTAGAAATTTTTTAAAAGTTACTATGCCTTCTTTTCCAATTCCGTATAAAATTGAAATTACGGAAAAAATTTTAGGCTTTAATCCCTATCAGAAGGGCTTGATAGCAATAATTTATGATCTAATTATGAAAATACATCCAGAGACACTTGATAAAATTAAGAATGAATGGGAAAGAGAACGCCAGATACTTTTACCCACAGAGACATGGAAGAAAATTCTTCAATTAGTTAATACATCTTCGATGTGTGCCAGACACTCTTTGATACAATTTAAGGTGGTTCACAGGACCCATATGTCGAAGGACAAGTTAGCCTGTTTTTATCACCATATAAATCCTATATGTGATAGATGTAATTCGGAGGTGGCTTTCCTGACACATATGTTTTGGTTCTGTCCTCTTTTGGAAAAATATTGGAAAGACATTTTTAACATTATTTCAACTGTATTGAATATTGATTTACAACCTCCCCCAATCACTGCAATTTTTGGGCTACCAGTGATGGAATCTGGCCACTTATCTGCCGCTGCTTTTCGTATGATTGCCTTTGTTACATTAATGGCCAAGCGATCCATTTTGTTTAAATGGAAGGATCCAATACCTCCCACTACTTTTCAATGGTTTTCTCAAACTATATCATGTTTAAACTTAGAAAAAATTAGGAGTGGCACTGTTGATTCTTCGCTTAAATTTGAGCAAGTTTGGAGTCCATTCATTCAATATTTTCATATGATATAGATTCCTTTTCAATGATCTTTGAACTTAGAGGAGCGGAGTTGACGACATAATAATGCTCTTTGTTCATCGAGAAATATCAGTCCAGTTTTTTTTTCTTTTGAAATTTTTTTTTTAGTTAGTTTCATTTTATTACTTATAATTTTTTTTGATTTGGGGTTTTTTTATATAATAAATCTTTTTCTTTCTCTTTTTGATTTTTTTTTGTAATATATTTGTTTACTAAGAAACCATGGGGCCTAGAATATATTTTTTATTCTTTATGGCTATATATGTCATGATTGTCCTCCTGGTCTCTTTGTATTACGTGTATAATTACCGATGTTATATGTATTAATCTGTATTAATTTGAAAATTAATAAAAAGATAGAAAAAGAAAGGCAGAAAGGGGTGGAGAGGGGAAGCTATGTCAGGTGGTGGGGTCTCGTTGGAGATGGCGAAAGTGACAGAGAATGATGTGTCCTGAAGAAGGGTTCTGACCCGAAATGTTGACCAGCTGCTTTTCTCCATGGATGCTGCCTGGCCTGCTGAGTTCCTCCAGCATCATCGTGTTATTCAAAACTATCCAACATTGTTCAGGGCACAGTCAAACCCCCAGTGAAGAGTCTCCAGCAATTTGGTCCATCTGTGCTCTCACAGAAATCCTGAACTTGCTGATAATTAAGTTGTGCAGGGAAATGCAGACATTTCCTTGCAGACCTGCTGGCATTTCTTAGGAAATCCAGGCCAATAATTCCAATTTCATTCAGCTACGTGTCCCCAGTGTTCTTGACTCATATTTTTTGCACCACTTGAGTAAGGAACTTCATCCTACTATAATGAATCTCTTGTTGTTATATGTAGGGAAAGACAGGATGAAGGGAGTTTATCTGGAAATGCATTAGTAGTGCTGATGCATGCATATATGTGGATGTCTACAGCTTCTGGGACTTTCAGACTCCCTCTTGTGGTAAAAGGGTGCAGGTATTATTATGTGATGATAATTGCCTGACAAGTGAAGTGATTACTGATCCCCAGGCAAAGTAGAAAGAAGAGGTAAGACAAGGCATAGGGGAAATTGATAATAAGACTGGAAAAGAGACAGAGAAACCAGCTTGTCTAGGAAGAGATGGGAGGGGAGGATTCTAAATTGGGGGCCCCAAACTATCTTAGTCTTTTCCCCAAATTTCATCTTCACCGGGTTTATTGCCACATACACATGTCAGCAAAGGTGCAATGAAAAAGTTAGTTGCAGCAACATCACAGGTGCATAGCATTAGAGAGACAACATTCACAACAAAAACATAAATTAAACATAAATTGTACAATGTTATACAAGAAAACACAATTAGAACAAAAGAAAAGTCTATTGTAGATTGGTTTATTGTTATCACATGTACCGAGGTACAGTGAAAAGCTTTGTTTTGCATGCCATCCATACAGATCAGTTGATCACATCAGTACATCAAGGTAGTACAAGGGAAAAGCAATAACATAATAGTGTTACAGTAGCAGAGAACGTGCAGTGCAAGCAGACAACATGACGAGGTAGATTGTGAGGTCAGGAGTCCGTCTTATTGTATGAGGTCCATTCAATATCCATATAACAGTGGGATAGAAGCTGTCCTTGAGTCTGGTGGTATGTACTTTCAGGCTTTTGTATCTTGTGCCTTGTATTAATCAACAAGTTTCAATACCTGGGCCAAATCCGCCGATGACACCACTGTTGTTGGTAGACTCTCGGATGGTGATGAGGAGGTGTACAGGAGTGAGATAGATCGGCTGGTTGAGTGGTGTTGCAACAATAACCTCACACTCAATGTCAGCAAGACCAAGGAACTGACTGTGGACTTCAGGAAGGGAAGTCAGGAGAACACACACCAGTCCTCATTGAGGGGTCAGTGGTGGAAAGGATGAGCAGCTTCAAGGTCCTGGGCGTCAACATCTCGGAGGATCTATCCCAAGCCCAACACATTGATGCAATCATAAAGAAGGCACGCCAGCAGCTCTACTTCGTTAGGAGCCTGAGGAAATTTGGAATGTCACCAAAGACACTTTCAAATTTCCATAGATGTACGGTGGAGAGCATTCTGACTGGTTGCATCACAGCCTGGTATGGAGGCTCCAATGTGCAGGATCACAAGATACTGCAGAGGGTTGTAGACTCAGCCAGCTCCATCCCTCCCCATCATCAAGGACATCTTTGAGAAGCACTACCTCAAGAAAGCGGTATCCATCACTAAGGACACTCAACATCTGGGACATGCCCTTTTCTTATTACTTAGCTACAGGAACCTGAAGACCCACACACCACGATTTAGGGACAGCTTCTTCCCGTCTGCCATCAGATTTCTGAATGGTCCATGAACACTACTTCGCTATTCCTTTTTTTGCGCTATTTATTTTGTAAATTATAGTAATTTTACATCTTGCACTGTACTGCTGCCGCAAATCAACAAATTTCATGACATATGTCAGTGATAATAAACCCAATTCTGATTGTGCCCAGTGGGAGGGGGGAGAAGAGAGAATGGCTGGGGTGGGTGGGGTCTTTGATTATGTTGGCAGCTTTACCAAGGCAGTGACAAGAGTAGATAAGAGTCCATGGAGCAGACACTGCTTTTCATGATGTGCTGAGCTGTGTCCGCAACTCTCTGCAACTCCTTGCGGTCTCGGGCAGAGCAGTTGCCATACCAAGCCACGATGCACCCGGATAGGATGCTTTCTATGGTGTGTCTATAAAAATTGGTGAGGGTCAACAAGGACATGCCGAATTTCTTTAGCCTTCTGAGGAAGTAGAGGCACTGGTGCGCTTTCTTGGTCATGGCATCTACGTGTTTGGACCAGGACAGGCTATTGGTGATGTTTATTCCGAGGAACTTGAAACTCTCAACCTCAGCACCGTTGATGTAAACAGGAGCATGTGCACCACCCCCATTCCTGAAGTCAATGACCAGCTCCCCTGTTTTGTTTAAATTGAGGGAAAATTTGTTGTCATGACACCATGCCATCGGGCTCTCTATCTTCTTCCTGTACTCCGACTCATCATTATTTGAGATTCGGCCCACTGTGGTGGTGTCATCTGCAAACTTGTCGCTGGAGTTAGAGTAGAATCTGGCCATGCAGTCATGAGTGTATAGGGAGTCAAGTAAGGGGCTGAGGACGCAGCCTTGCGTGGCACCATTGTTGAGAATAATCGTGCCAGAGGTATTACTGCCTATCCTTACTTGTAGTGCAAGGTGATCTTAGTGTTGCTATACTGAGATAGTGATTTGGGCTGTGCAGGTTGGTTCAAGAATCAAATGGTTGAAGAGAAATAACTGTTCTTGAACCTGATGGTGTGGGACTTTAGGCTTCTGTACCTCCTGCCCGATGGTAGCTGCAAGAAGATGGCATGGCCTGGATGGTGGGGATCTTTAATGATAGATGCTGTCTTCTTGAGGCAGTGCCTCATGTAGATACTTTTGATGGTGGGAAAGGATGTGCCCATGATGTATTGGGCTGAGTCCACTACTCTCTGCAGCTTCCTGCACATAGATGCCATGAACACGTAGATGCCATGACCAAGAAAATGCACCAGTGCCTCTACTTTCTCAGGAGGCTAAAGAAATTCTTGCGTTCCTGCACATTCGAATTGCTGTACCAGACCACGACGCAACCAGTCAGGATACTTTCAATAGTACATCTGTCAATGTTTGTTAGAATGTTTGGTGATATGCTGAACCTCTCTAAAGAAAGTATAGACACTGGCGCACCTTCCTTGTGATTGCATCTATGTGCTGGAGCCAGGACAGGTTATCCAATGTGTTAACATCCAGGAATTTAAAGTTTTTGACCATCTCCACCAATGTAGACTGGTGCATGTTCATCCTCCTTCCCCTTCCTGAAGTCAACAATCAGTTCTTTAGTTTTACTTGCATTGAGTGAGAGGTTGTTGTTGAGGCACCACTCAACCAGGTGTCCTGCCTCATTCCTCATCACCACCTGTGATTCATCCAACAACAGTGGTGTTGTCAGCGATTTCCATATGGCATTGGAGCTGTGCTTAGCCACATAGTCATGTGTGTATGGGGAGTAAAGCAGGGGGTTAAGCATGAAGCCTCGAGGTGCACCTGTGTTGATGGTTAGTGAGGAGGAGATGTTGTTATTGATCCTTGCTAATTAGGAAGTCAAGAATCCAGTTGCAGAGGGAGGTACAGAGGCCCAGGTCTTGAAGCTTGATGAAAAGTTTGGAGGGGATGATTGTGTTGAATTTTTGTTTAGGTCTTGTAATCTCATTTTTGCCCCAATGTCAGATGGTGGATAAATTGTGCAAAATGTTATAATCCCTTCTCCTTGCATCAAAGTTTCCGTCAGAGACGTGAAAGGGGTGTGGGGGGTGGTGGGGGACACACTTTCATATCCTCTGACCCTGTTCTTACTCTCAGTACAAGGAGGGAAAGTAATATTCCATTCCCTCCTCCCCTGATTTTCCTGTCACTTGGGAGACTACAGACTAAATTCCCCTTGACATTTCCCAGTCTTAAGTTAGGTGAGGGAGTTTCTTTTGCTTTTCCCCAACTTCCCACTTTTGTTCTGAATATGGGGGAGATTTTTTTAATTTCAGAAATAAACTTTATTCATAATAAAAAAATACATATACAAAGGAAGAACACAGTGCAAAATACAGAAGCTTAACATTCATGGTTGTTACAGTCAGTAGTGTAAAGCTTAAGGAGAGAAAGAAAACATACAAACGAATATAACACCATTGCCATTTATGTGGCTCCCTGAGGTGATACATCTTTCATTGTTCAAGGGGCTTCCCCACCCTACTCAGCCCCTCCATGTGCAGTAGCTCAAGGAGCCTAGACTGTGGTCCTTCCCCCAGAGAGCCTTAGCATTGGCTGCACCGAGCTTCAGTGCGTCCCTCAGCACCTAATCCTGCAGCCTGGACTGTGCCACTCTGCAGCATTCCCTTACAGGCATCTCATTGTGCTGGAAGGCCAACAAGTTTTGGATAGACCGAACGGCATCCTTCACCGAGTTGATGACCTACCAGACAAACTTGATGTCTGTCTCAGTGTGTGTCCCCAGGAACAGCCATAGATCAGCACCTAGTGACATTTGGTGCCCATGTAATTGGGGTCCACACACCGACTGATTTTTTTAAATCCAAAATAAACTTTATTCATAATAAAAGACAAACTATATACAATAATAAAACAATAATAAAACAGTGCAAACCTTTACATTTGTGTACAGATCAATTATTAGTGTTACTTTTTACACAAACCACAGCAACGATGCCACTCGTGTGGCTCCCTGGGGTGATACTCCAATCTCATATTTACAGTCTTTAAGGGGCTTCCTCGCCTGACCCCGCCCCTCCCTCTCTGTGGCAGAAGAACCCTAAACTGTCGTCCTTCCCCACCGAGCCCTTGCATTGCTTCAGTGCGTCCCTCAGCACGTACTCCTGCAGCCTGGAATGTGCCAGTCGGCAGCTTTCCCCCACGGACATCTCACTGTGCTGGGAGACCAACAAGTTTCGGGCAGCTCAAAGGGCATCTTTCACTGAGTTGATGACCTTCCAGTAGCAGTTGATGTCAGTCTCTGTGTGTGTCCCCAGGAACAGCCCGCAGATCAGAGAATCCTCTGTTAGGCAGCTGCTGGGGATGAACCATGACAAGGAACCTTGGATCTTTCGCCACACTCTCCTCGCAAACTCACAGCCCGCAAAGAGGTGGGCAACCGTCTCGTCCCCAGCGCTGTCCTCCCGGGGGCAGCGCGCGCTGGGACTGATGCTCCGACCATGCAGGAAGGATCTGACTGGAAGGGCCCCTCTCACCGCCAGCCAAGCGAGGCCTTGGTGCTTGTTGGTGAGTTCTGGCGATGAGGCATTCTGCCAGATGGTCTGGACAGTCTGCTCGGAGAACCACCCCACAGTATTCATCAAGTCCTTCTCCTGCAGTGTCTGCAGGATGTTCCATGCTGACCACTGCCTGATGGACTTGTGGTCAAAGGTGTTGGTCTGGAAGAACTTTTCCATGAAGGACAGGTAGTGCGGCAACATCCAGCTGACTGGGACGTTGTGTGGCCACGGGGCCAGGCCCATCCTTCGCAACAGCCGGGACAGGTAGAACCTCGGTACGTAGTGAACACTCGGTGCCCACGTACTTGGGTTCCACGCACAGCCTGATGCAGCCACAGACGAAGGAGGTCATCAGGATGAGGGCGACGTTGGGGACACCTTTACCCCCATTGTCCAGGACTTGTGCATGGTGACCTGTCGGACCTGCTCCACCTTGGATCCCTAGATGAACCGGAAGACAGCACGGGTGATCTCCAAGCCGGAGGAGCGAGGAACAGGCCACACCTGCGCCAAGTACAGCAGCCCTGAGAGCGCCTCACACCTGATGACCAAGTTCTTCCCAGTTATCAATAGGGATCGCCGTTCCCACAGTCCCGGTTTCTGCTTCACCTTCCCAATCCGCTTCCGCCAATTTTTGTTGCATGTCCCAGCTTCTCCGAACCAGATCCCCAGCACCTTCAGATAGTCAGGCCTGACGGTGAAGGGGACATTGGATCGGTCAGGGCAGTTGCCGAAGAGCATGGCCTCGCTCTTCGCACGGTTGACTCTGGCCCCTGATGCCAACTCAAACTGGTCGCAGATGCTGATCAATCTGCAAACTGACCTTGGGTCCGAGCAGAAGACAGTGACGTTGTCCATGTACAGGGAGGTTTTCACCTGGGTGGCCTCACTGCCTGGCAACGTCACCCCTCTGATGCTCTCGTCCTTCCTGATGGATTCGGCAAAGGGTTCTATACAGGTGTTCACCCCTCTGTCTTGCACGTAGGCGATGGTATCCTTGAGCAGCACGATACAGCCACACACGAAGGTGGTCATCAGGATGAGGGCAACGTTGGGTCAAATAACTTTCCTTCCCCTCCCCTCCAGCACCATATTTTACTAGCTGGGAGTGTTGGAGGGGACAGAGTGAAGGGCAGCATCTTTAATTCACCAGTGCAATTAGGTCTACAAATTCTCGGGGAGATCGAGGTGTTTTGCGTATTTTAGCATTTTTAAAGTCAGATTTGATGCTTTCTTGGGCTCAGATTGTTTATATTGATGAATGGCTATTTTAAATTCAGTGCGTTCAAATTAATTTATGGGATGTTGGTTTGTAATGTAAGGTTTGTAAAACTGATGGCATACTGGATGTATTTTTAGGGTTAAATTTGGGATTGTGCCAACAGAAGTTCATGCTTGAGAAAACTTTCTGTGCTTCTTCCATTTTCTTTGCGACATTCCTTTGATTCGCAATGTTTCAGTCACTTAAAATCTTATGCATTTGAATGTTAAATTGAATTTGTTATTTGGTTGTCTGATTGTATATCAAATCTAAATACTTATCAATATCATAATTGCAGCTCGTGTCTTTATTTCTATCTCTTTTTAACGAGCATAGAATTAATTTCAAATCTATTGATTTCATATAAAATTTCAACCAAATTCAATGTTTAAGACATCCCCCTAATTTTTCTCTACTAAACCTGCTGCCTGCTATGCTACATTTCTAAGGCTGCTGCAATTCTGAGGCAAGTCAGCATTCTTCATATGTAACCCTGTACAGTAATAACGGGATTTCTTTGATTCAGGAGAGTGCATTTTTGTCCTCATTTGGCACCAACACATAGCCATGATCCAACAGGGTTCAATGGATGGTCATAAGCAGCAAAACCTCTGGTCGTTCTGGACTTCATTTGATTCTCCTGATGGCAAATAGCCTTTCAGCAGTGGAACAGTGCCTGAGGCTTGAGTCAGTGCCCTCAGCCATAGAAAGGCAAAGCCAGCAAGAAAATTTAAAAACAAATGACGGGAATAGGTTTGAGCTGAGATAAATTTAATGCAGAATATGACAGCTCCTTCATTACTTTGGTGGAGGAATGTTTTATCTGAAAAGATTAGCTGTCAAGGGTTAAAGAGCGAGGAAATAAAATCGGAGAAAGCTGGCAACACTTTGCAGGTCTGGCACCATCTGTGGAGAGAGAAGCAGAGTTAACACTTTAAGTGATGACGGTGACACAACATGTGTACTCTTTTTCCCTTTATTAAGGTGCTGCCAGACTTGCTGAGTATTACCAGAATTGTTTGTTTTTATTTTAGATTTCCAGCATCTGTGATGTTTTACTGTTAAAGAATGAAGAGGTGGAGTTGAAGGAAGTATTTATTTAAAAGTTTCCGTAATGAAACAATGAATCTGTAAAAGTGGTAGATTTATGTGTGTGGGGGTGGGGAAATGGAAAGATGTATTGCTCTTCCTAACAGTTTATACCTCTCTTTTATTCACTAGGTGCCTGTGAACTTGTGGCTCCACTGGTTGATATCCTAATAAAGCTGCTTCAGAAGATGGTGGACACAAAATCTCAGTTCTTTGTAAGTCTTCTGAATGTATGTTTTTCTAATCTTATGCAGCCCATATTGTCTTCCCCTATCAGAGGATCAATTGGATTCTACTTAACACAGAAATCACCTGGAAAATTAGACACAAGTCCAAAGGTAAAAGTAAGTAGACAGCTTCTCAGACAATGGAAAGGGTCTGAGGATGTTAATTTAGGAGATGCTACAAGTCCATTGAAAAAGATGGGAAATTACCAAGAGTCTGCTTCATTGACTACAGAGGGTGTTAATCATTCTGATTCAACCCAGATATTCTCAAATACTAATCTACCACCTGGGATTGACTTTGATGTATTTAGAGAACTCCCAGCTAATATCCAGAAGGAAATTATGACAGATGCCAGTAGTTCACAGGATCAGCTGAAATATCACAGTTGCCAAAAGCAAAGTATTGAGAAAACATTTTGTAAAGGCAACTTTATCTTTCGGTCACTAACGGAGGATCAGAGAAAATGTTTGGTACCCCCTGACCCTGAGAGTCATTCGTCCATTTGTAGTGCAGTTAACTGTCATGGTGCAGATTTTTGCAGCAAGACGTCGGCTAATCCTGGAGCCCAGTTAGAGGAGCGTGCTGTTAATAACAAATCAACTTCTGTGCAAGATCCTCAATCTCCATGTGAAGCTTTACAATCTGCTAAGATGGATCCCGAGGCACCCACCGATCAAAATTCCCCACCCTTCCCCACCAATGTGGATGCAAAGGTCTTCTCAGAATTGCCAGCTGAACTTCAGAAAGAACTCCTGAGAGACTGGAAGCAACAAAGGACAGTGTTGAAGGCAAATGTTGCTAAGCGAGGCAGCAAAGTCAAATCCAATGCAGGACCCAGACAATCCCAAAAGACTCCCAAGTCCAATAGTATTCTTAAGTACTTTAGCAAAAGGTAGAACTCAGGCTTGATTAAAAGTTGATATGTTTACACCACAAAACAGGCTTGATTAAAAAATGTTATGTTTACACCACAGAACAGGATTAACTTCTTCCAATAAAAATATACAATGCAGAACTGACAGCACCAGTACTAGAAATTCAAACAGGTCACAAATACTGCCAGTAGAGCAAAGGGGAATTCTGATTTCAGTGGGAAATATTCTTCTGATGTTTAAAGCCAAAGGGTCTTTTCTGTATGTAACAATATGCAGGACATGATTCCATCAGTATGTGCCAAAAGTGAAGAAACCCAAACCAGGTACTGACCCTAAAATGTACTTTCTGTATTATTATCTTCTTCCTCTTTCCAACTTTAATGTTTCCTGAATCTCTCCAGAGGGGACAGGCAGGCAGCTACTCCCAGATACTAACAATGCTGCTCATGATTTGGACAGTAAAGTTGTCACAAACCTAGGAAAGTTCTGACAGTAGGAAATAAAGTCAAGTATGTGCACACTGTGAAAATGGTACTCCAATCAAGAATTACATTCTTAAAGCTGGAAACAGTTGAATCTCTCCTTAAAGCAGAAATATGAATTTCCAAAGAAAGAAGTTGTTGTGTATCAATGTTCAATGTTTTTACCTTTAAAAATTAAAAAATGACTATATTTGAACATAATGATGGAATAAAATGACTGAAAGCAATGTTCTTGAACACTGAATGTTCCTAAACGTGGTGTTCTTCAAAGAAAACATTAGATCTGCAGTGGAATTTGTGGTTTGTGTTGCATTGCATGTCAGTTGTTTCTGTTTGCCATTGCAACAGATGGTTGTGTTAAGAGTGTTGTTATGATTGTTATAAACTCACTGTGTTTATAAAAATACAGTTAACTGATTGAATTGTTGCCATTAAAAATATTGACATGGAAATGTATGTAAAGCTGGGCTTTCACCATTCTGTAGAATTGCACTGAATTAAAACTGATTCTTAGAACCTTGTAATGAATCAACTGTTCAGTGGGACCTCAGTGAGAATGAGTAATGATGTGGAATTGGATTCACATAATTCACCTGTGGTTAGTTTTCTTTCATCTCTGATTGACTTCTAGAATTAGTGAGTCAAGACAAAGTCTACTCTTGTGAAATGGAGCTACCAAAGAGAAAACCGCACTGAGTCACAAAGAATTGTGATAGGGGGCCCAAAAGAAGCCAAAATGAGGAGGATGGAGGAGGTTAGAAGCTTACAGATAAATGGTAAAGGAGCATTGGACACCTGGGGAAATGTAGGGAGGTAGAATATGCCTGAGGCAATGAGCAATGGCAGACAGGTGGAGAATGGTTACAGGCTAAAAAGAGAGAAAATAGAGCAAGGTTTAGAGCATGGGGAGAGAGGAAGATTGAACAGGCTCAAAAACTGAGGGAAAGAAGAAACCAGAGTACAGATAGAAGGGAAAGATAAAGTAGACTGCATGTGAGGGACAATGGAGGGAAGGAGTGCCAGATAAGAATTATTAATGCACCAGAGTTGACTGTGATAATTCCATTGTTAACACATGGCAAAGACCAGAAGCTGCTGCTGGATGGGTCACACAGCAGTGAACACCTTCAGTTGTGGAAGGAGTGTGTGCTTAGAGAAAGGCTCTTGAATAGACCCACTGATGGAGGGCTGAAGGCAGAGGAGGGCAATTTGGAAAAGGAGTGGGAACTGTGGAGGATAGAGCAGGACTGCTACGGAGGGACAAGGGCAGAGTGTGTCATCGTGGATGATGGAATGGGGCTATTGGGGAGGGATTGTTGGAATGGGTCTGTTATGGAAGGGGGTAGGTATGGCAGGAGGGACCAGCGAGGGGCAGAACAGGAGCTCAAAATGGGATCCTTGATAATCATGGAGAACCATATGGACAGGAATCATTGGAGCAAAGTTAAAAAGTACATACTTTAGATCTCAAGGTAGCACAGAATTGGATTGGCCATGACCTTAACTAAATGATGTCCAGGCCGAAGCAAACAAACACCTACTCCTGTTCCTATTTCTTTCGTCTTGTCATTGGAGCTAAAGTAAAAGCAGAGAAACTTGCTTTGCAGCACCAGCACGTGGCTAGAGCCTGCAACTGCAGCTGTAAGTGAGCATCACAAAGTTTTCCACAGCAACAGGAATCCTTTGTTGTAGGAACAATCTACCCACGTAGGAACCCCGAGGGGGAGAGGAAAAGTATTTACCTATGTTACGAACCAGCAACAAAAGAAACACACCGAGACATGGATAAGTGTTAAAAACTACTTTATTAATAACTACTTATGATAATAAGAAAAATAAAAGTAAAAATGTTGAATCTTAAACATTAACTCCAAAAACTAAAGTTGTAGTGTGTGTGTGGCAAATTCCCAAACTCCAAGTCCAGGAATAATTCTCAAAGTTCAGTTCAGCAAGCCGTAAGGTGAAACGTGAGCAAAGGCTTCTTCAAAAGCCACCATTGACTGAAGACAAAACGTAGCGAGAAAATAGAGAGTAATTATGAAATCCAAATATTCCACGATGGAACCCCTACGACACCTCAATGTCTACTCGAATCGTGGCCGTCCACACAAATACCTGTTTCCCACTGCAGGTTAACGACAAAATGGACTCCACTGCTTTGTTCTGAAGTATCTGCCACCCCGAAAGGCATTCGAATTGTGGCCATCCACACAAATACCTGTTTCCCTCTACAGGTTAATGACAAGGTGGACTCCACTGGATTATTCCAAAAATCCATACGTGGATCGTAGTGACTGGCACAGTTACTGTTTTTCATCCATCGATAGAGACTAGCAGGCTGGCCTCTCTCTCTATCTCTCTCTTCTCCTCTGACTGACTCCAACCGACCGCTTCAAAAACGTCATTACGTCCTTTCTCTTCTGTTGTCGTAACCACGCCCCACACACACACACCACTATGCTCTATCTTAAAGGGACATTCACCAATAGTAACCTAGTCCATAACACCTAACAAATATTCCTATTATTGAATTAAACCATATTTATCAATAATATCAAATACCAAAGGCATGGATGGGGAGGTGCATTTTTGTTGCCTTGTAGGATTGGCACTCACTGGGTGAACTTTTACAGTTGCAGATCCTGCTGATTTTAATGCTGTTCATGTTGACAGGTACCTGTCTGCTGGACTCAGGCTGGAGGTTGATATTAAATGAATGAGGAATCACATTAAATCAAGAGCCCCAATGATGTTTATACCATGACCTGAGTGAAGGGGTTGTTGGTGCTTTCTTACTCAGCTCGAGCAAGTTGGGATCTAGTGGGAAGAACTCTCCAGCCAAGTCAATTTTTTTTCACTGTGGGGCCTGAGGTGTAGGAGTGTCCTCTCCACACAGCTTCTTCTCTCCTATAATGAATATTTCTCCTCTGTTTTTACCGTGGAGAAAGACATGAAGACTTCGGAACTGGGAAAATTAAACGGTTAGGTCTTGGGGATAGTCCGCATTACAGTAGAGGAGGTGCTGGATGTCTTAAAAGTTATGAAGGTAGACAAATCTCCAGGGCCTGACCAGATATCCAAGAACACTGTGGGAGGCTGGAAAAGAAGTTGCACGAGCCCTGGCTGAGATATTTGCATCATCGTTAGCCACGCATGAGGTGCCGGTAGACTGGAAGAGAGCAGATGTCGTGCCTTTATTTTAGAAGGGAGGCAAATAAAAACCTGGGAACTATAGACCAGTAAGTCTAGCATCTGTGGTAGGTAAGTTACTGGAGAGGATTCTGAGGGATAGGATATATGTACATCGGGAAAGACAGGGATTGATTAGGGATAGTCAGCATGGCTTTGTGCATGAGAGATCATGTCTTACAAAATTGATTTGAATTTTTTGATGATGTGACTAAGAAAGTTGATGAGGGCAGGCAGTAGAGGTGGTTTATATGGACTTCATTAAGGCCTTTGATAAGGTTCCACATGGTAGGCTCTTCTGGAAGGTTAGATCACATGGAATCAAAGGACAGCTGGCTAATTGGATACACAATTGGCTTGATGGTAGAAAGCAGAGAGAGGATGATGGTGGAAGGTTGTTTCTCGGACTGGAGGCCCGTGACTAGAGGTGTGCATCGGGGTGGGTGCTGGGCATGTTGTTTGTAATCTAAATCAACGATTTGGATAAGAATGTACAAGGCATTGTTTGCAAGTTTGCTGATGACACTAAAATAGGTGTTATAGTGGACAATGAAGAAGGTTACCAAAAGTTACAGAGGGATCTTGATCAGCTGAGTAAATGGGCTGAGGAATGGCAAATAGAGTTTAATTCAGATGAGTGCAAGGTGTTGCATTTTGGAAAGTCAAATCCAGGTAGGACTTTAAAAGAGAACAGCAGAACCCTGGAGAGTGTTGTAGGACAGAGGGACCTTGAAGTACAAGTACATGGTTCATTGCAAGTGGAGTCACAGGTAGATAGGGTGGTAAAGAAAGATTTTGGCACACTGGCCTTCATAAGTCAGGGCATTGCATATAAAATTTGGGAGGTCATGGTGCGGTTGTAAAGGACGCTGGGAGTATTGTGTTCAGTTTTCTTTGCCCTGCTATAGGAAAGATTATTAAACTGGAAAGAGTGGAGAAAAGATTTACAAGGATGTTGCCAGGACTTGAGGTCTTGAGTGATAGGGAGCGGTTGGACAGGCTAGGACTTTATTCCTTGGAGCTTGGGAGACTGTGAGGTGATCTTATAGAGGTGTATAAAATCATTAGGGGCATAGATAGGGTGAGTGCACTCAGTCTTTTTCTCAGAGTTGGGGAATCAGGAACTAGCAACCATAGGTTTAAGGTGAGAGGGGAAAGATTCAACAGGAACTTGAGGGGCAACCTTTTATACGCAAAGGGTGGTATGTATATGGAATGAGCTGCCAGAGGAACTGGTTGAGACAGGTACAAATAACAACATTTAAAAGACAGATGGACAGGTACATGGATTAGAAGGGTTTAGAAGGTTATTGGCCAGCCGCTGGTAAATGGATCTTGTTTGGATTGGGCATCTTGGTCAGCATGGACCAGTTGGGCTGAAGGCCCTGTTTCCAAACACCCCACTACCTATGTGGGAACAGACAGATGGGCCAAAGCTGCTTCATTTTCCCTTTTGGTAGCCACTCTGCACCCTCTTCCCAGTGTTCCCAGTAAGTAATGAAGCTGGGCCTGAAATCTGGGAGAGTTTGGGGATTTTTTTGTGTCTTTCCCTGCTTGAAACCTACTCTAGGTTAAAATCAATCCCATAAAAATACACATCACTGTTTTGATTCACCTCCAAATTTACATCTCTTTTAATTTCTCTCTTTTTTATAAATTCAAGAGGAAAATCAACCAAACACTTCCCACACAAAGGAATGGCTGTGTCAGAAGCTGTTGGAAACAGCAAAGAAGAAACTATTTTCTGCCAAAGGCACAGAGCTATAAAAAGATTAGTCATCCCTTTGATCTGTTCAAAGAAATTGAAAGTAAAAAGCAGCTCATTATATCTGATGTGTTGATGCTAAGGAAATAGTTTGTCAGAATATTATGACAAGAATAAACTAAAAAGGTGTGAGAACCTGAGGCAAGAATATCTGCAGTCCCTGCTGAGTAGATGGTATTAACAGTGACCACAAAACTCTTGCAAGTTCAGAGCAAGGCCATTAGCAGTTGAAAATTTCACCCTTTGGGTATAGCCCTTCATTTTTCTATCTTTCTCTCTCAGCAGTCCCTTTGAGATGAGGATGATTTGTTTTCATTCCAGTTCCATCGATTCTGAGGTGGCTGATGAGGTCAATGGGGGACCAGCAATCTTTGCCACGGGTCCGGCAGGAACTGCTTAAAGGAGCAGTGGGTGGACTTCTATGTGCTCTGACAAATGGACTCAGTTCTCAATACCATATCTAATGCTCCTTCTCCATTTTGAGTTAGTGGGGTTGTTACACTTTTTCAAGGAGACTTTGAACTTGTCCTTGACTGGTTTCTTCTGTCTACCTGGTATTCCCTTGCTGTGACAAAGCTCAGAACAGAGCATCTGTTTCAGGAGTCCAGTGCTGGGCAAGTAAACAATGTAAGATAAGGTATCTTTATTAGTCACACGTACATCAAAACATACAGTGAAATGCATCTTCTGCGTCGAGTGTTCTGCAGGCAGCCTGCAAGTGTCGCCACGCTTCCGGCGCCAACATGGCATGCCCAAAACTTCCTAACCTGTACGTCTTTGGAATGTGGGAGGAAACTAGAGCACCCAGAGGAAACCCATGCAGTCACTGGAAGAACGTACAAAATCCTTACAGACAGTGGCAAAATTGAACACGGGTCGCTGGCACCGTAAAGCGTTACACTGACCGCTACACTACTGTGCCTGTGCCAATGTGACCTGTGATCGAGTGTAATTAGGACCTCGATGCTGGGGATGATGGTCTGGGAGGCGATAATGATGTTGGTTTGATGATGCTGCCAGTGAATTTAGAGGATATTATGGAGCCACCATTGGTAGTATCTTTCCAGTGCTTTGATGTGCCTGTCATATTAGTCCATGACTCAGAAGCATACTGGAAAGTGGGGATATTGCTGACAGGTAAACCATGAATTTTGTGCTGGACTTGCGTCCTTCATTTTCAAACTTATTTCCTCAGATGGCCAAGGGAACACTGGAAAATATGGTGCATTTCACCATTGACACCTGCCTTCATCGGGAGGAGATACAGGAAGCAGAGCCTGTTTCCAGGGTCACATGGTAGACCTTTACTGCCAGAGTGTGGTGTTGTACATCTGGGGGCAGGTGGAGAGAGGTCACTTGTTTTAAGGATGTTAAGTGCAAGGCCCATTCTTGGATGCTTCAGTAAACATACGTATGGTGAAGATGTGATATTTGACACTGGTGCTAAATTTACTCACATTGGGCCTTTGTCTCTGTTAGATCAACAGATCATTGAACCTCTGCTGTAATTGCTTCCCATGCTGCATTAAAGAATCTTTATCAATCAAACAGCAAAAATATTCTTTTAAAAATTATGAGTGTACAGAATTACATGCGATTTGTAGAAAAATTACAGAGAATTATATAGCAGTTACAGCACAGACGAGCCCAAAGGGTCTGTGCTGGCACTACTCTCACTTGAGCCTCCTCCGATTCTTCCCTACCCAACTCTATTCGCAGAAGCCTCCATTTGCTCTATTTCCTGATATCATATCTCCCTTCTCCTTAAATGCATCCATTATCATTTGCCAGTAGCATTCTTCTATTTCAAATTCTCTCCAGTAAAGAACTTCAGATTTCCCTGTTTGATTTCTGAATCTCCCTTTTGATCTCTGATGTATTTTTGTTCTCTGTTCTTCTTACAAGTGGAAACAGTGGCCTGAATCTTACAGAATATCAGCACAAGCAGTTACTTAGATAGTTGGGGGAAATGGGGTGTTGGAGCTGTTAGATTTTCCAGATCCTGCAGATATCAGGGTCAGGTAGGTATAATCCACCACCTTAGAGTGTGCAAGCATGCATGGGGAGTGGAGAGGGACAAGAGTCTGATCTCTGATTATGGAGGCTTTTGTATGAGTGGTGGTGTTGATGGGGAGACCATAGAGTGACAAGGTTGGTGGTGGGTGGAATGGAGCCTACCAGCAGTGCTGTGCAGGATCTCATCTTCTCACCTACCTTCAGCTTTTAATTTTTATTTAAGATAATAATCTCCAAGTTTCCTCCAGCATTAGCTTTAGGTTGACATAATTTAGGACATAATCCTTATTTTGTTGAAGCAGCATGCCTCCACAGGGACAGTTGGCCAGTGATGGATCTGTCACAATGACTGAATACATTGTGTGATATCCTATTCCCAGCATTCACACCCTGTTATGGATAGGAATCACACTCATACAACTTTGTGTGCAGCCAGAATAATGGAATGGAGCAGACAGATGGAAATGGGGTTATTTAAATTTGTTAACTGCACACACTTTTTAGTTTATACACATGGAAAAGTCCTTTCCACTGTCAGCACACTGTGGTCACAATTCAGAGTAGATAGATGCACGGAATCTATAGTAATTATGGGATGTAGTGCTCCAAATTATTCAGCTAACTTCAACAGACCCCTTAATTCCCTCTTCCACCAAGAAAAAGAGATCATAGGAACACTATCCCTCCAGAATCCCTCAGAGTTACACATCACATTTATATGGACATGTATTGATTCTCCATGGTATTTTGATTAAAATCTTTTTAATTCCCTATCAACTACCGTCACCCAAGTTTCCTTGCATGGAGTTGAAGCTTGTGGGCCAGGTTACATTCAAGTTATTGCCACCCGTGTTTTTCATGGCAACAGATGTCAAATAACACTCCTGATGCAAAAATCACATGATTTGAATCACAGTAGCTTTGACCAGTGATTTGACTAGTTATATCATTGCACAATGGTATATGATGTAGTTTTTGGGCTGCATTTTGAGAAAATGTTCAATTTAATTGTGGATACAATACAGACTGCAAGTGGAGACACCCTAGAGAACCACTGACTATACAGAAGTTAGTTGATTTGTATTGTGCTTTATGAACTGTGACACTGTGATTGAATTGCAATCTGTCTCTACAAATGTTATGCACAAAGTTTATTTTTGGAAAAAACAACAGCTGTAAATGATTGTATCAAGCAACAGCTGCAAGGAAGCCACCAAGAGAGGTCCTTAGCCTGCCAAAAGGTTGTACAAGTCCTGAAGTACATACCTGCACTTCTCAGAGGAGAAGTGTGTAGAAATATCATGCTTCACCAGGGAAGCTGCAACAGACCGGACAGTCTCTTGCAATAAAACCCACTGCCAGAGCCAGCAGAGCTGTTTACTTGCCTCAGGCTTCTTCCAGGCTGTAACTGCAGCATGTCAGCCACATCAGTCAATCTATTATTCCTTCTTTCATTAAGCACATGGATAACGCCATATTTGATTAAGGCAAAGAATCTTCTTGCCTTCTCCATGGACTGCCAGAAGTAGCAGCAGAAGGCCCTGCGTTTGCTCAATGCTGATTTCCCCCATGCAAGGCATCAAGCACTGCTCACATGCTGCTTTGTGGAGCACAACGGATGAGCTTGCCAACTTAACGTACAACTGTTGCGCAGTCATCAGCTGTGCTCACAAGTCTGGCAGCCTCTGGGATACTTTTGCACCAAATCTTCACGATATCTTTGGCAAAGAATGGAGGAAATGAAGGTCTATCGTTGTGCAGGGAAGTGTTATTCCCCCACTCACTACTCAAGCTTCCCCTCAAAAAAATGCAAGCGCGAGTTAAATGTTAGACTGAACTGCCTGGAGCCCTCATCGAGTAGTCAACTGGGAGAGCACAAACAATGATTTATTGTTGGGATTTAATCTAGTTCCATTCAGAATGTCCCATATAAAAATGGTTTGCTGCATATTTTGGAGACACAAGAGACTGCAGATGCTGGAAACTGGAGCAACAAACAACCTGCTGGAGGAACTCAGCAAGTCAAACAGCATTTGTAGGGGAGGAAAGGAATTGTCTCAGGTCAAAATCCTGCATCAGATTGACTCAATGTCTACAATGCCTTTCTCCCCACAGATACTGCAAGCCACTGAGTTCCTCCAGCAGATAGTTTGTTGCTGCATATTTTATAGCTTTAGTCTGCCACAAAGGATGATGTAGAAAGTCACCAACAGAGGAAGAACTTCAACAATTTGATGGAACAATGCAGAGGATAAGATGGCTGGGAATGAAGGTGAGGCAGCTGGTAGGTGGGGATAGGGGTGGTGGTTGGAAGTTTCAACAATAATGAGGAGAAAGGCCACAAAGGGAGCTAAATATAATTATGAACATTTTAGTTTAAAGACAGTATGGGGACACAAGGAGCCAATACAAGTTAAATGAAAAGGAGTGTTTATGTAAATGGGACTAGAAAGGAGATAGGCAGCAGAGTTTTGGACGAACTGAAGTTTATGTAATGTAAAGGATAGGTGTGAATTCTTTTCTTGTGTCACTGGCTCCCATGAGGGAACGATCCAGACCTAATGTTAGAGGGAGAAGAATTATCCTCTTGTTTTTTGCCCCCAGTCTTAATTCTGTGCGATCTTACACAAAAAGGCACCCTACTTGTTACAGAAGCCCAGAGCACAGGTCTGTTTAGTTTATTCCTTTGCTGAGATTCAATGAATAGAAACTATTCTGCCATCAGCAAGTGCACTAGCATGGAGTTCATTGAAGGACATTTGATTGGAATCAAATGAGAGGCAAAGAGATGTGATGGCTATTCCCTCTATTGTCCTATTGAACCATCTGTCAAATTTCAGTTTAGCTAAAGAGTTAAACTTCTGTATAATAATCTGGATTTTACATTAATAACAATGTCCCTTCCACCTCAAATAGATGAAAATCCTAAGACATAAATACACAGATCAGTCCTGATGAAGCGTCTCTGCCCAAAATGTCTACTATTTATTTCCCTCCATGGAGTTCCTCCAGCTCTTATTGTGTATTGCTCCAGATTCCAGCATCTGCAGAGTTTCCTGTCTCCTAGATGAAGCTATATTTGTCTATTTGCTTTGGCTTTGGGTGGAACTTCTATCAGCTGTGCACTGTTCAGTCTCTTGGAATACAAATATTGGCCAGGTTACAAGTTGAACAACCAAGAGTGAAGACAGCACACAGGAGACACAAGATTCTACCTGAAACGACAATCCCTTTCCTCCACAGATGCTGCTTGACCCGCCAAGTTCCTCTAGCAGTTTGAGTGAAGAAGACACCTTGGTTCGAACTTTAATTGTAAAAGATACCACCTCTGAAAGTGTGCCATTCCCACGGTGTTGTGTTGTAGCATCAACCTAGATTTCATGCTCATTTCCAGAGTGCAATTTGAAAGCACTTGTGTCTGACTCAGAGTGCTCGTGTTCACTAATACATTCATACTGCCAATGAGAATTCCTTAATGTCAAGTACCTTTAAACTGTAGCTGCAGAATTAAAGATGAATTCAAAATTAAAAGCCTCATGTGAGATAAGAGATTTTAAAAAAAATTCTGTATGCACTTGTGGACACTACTCTTCTCAAAAGC
Source organism: Pristis pectinata (assembly GCF_009764475.1). Lineage (NCBI taxonomy): Eukaryota > Metazoa > Chordata > Chondrichthyes > Rhinopristiformes > Pristidae > Pristis > Pristis pectinata. The sequence goes on from NC_067406.1 coordinate 28,542,743, forward strand.
AGTTAATGCTGTGTTTCATTAACTATGACAAAGGATCTGGATGAAAAGAGACTGAGAGTAGAATAGGCATGACAGATCAAATAATCTATCGAGTGATATAGTCCTTATACCACTGAAGCCCTGGAAATGTCATATGTGAAACTCATCTAGTCAGGATTAAATAATGTAGAATCTAATGTTAGAATGGCACTTGGGCATTTCATTTAATTGCCTTTGAGAATCAGAGAATTTCCTCATCTTGCAAGTTTTAGCTTAGTTATTCTTCAACAGGAGACTAGTTTGAGGTAAATGCTCATAGCAGTACATGCTGTGAATACAAAATTCAATTTGAAGGAACAGGTTTCATGATTCATATAACTTTTACAGTTTCTTACTATTCTTGAGAAAAACAATTAGGCTCAGGTATGACAGTGTCACTCTGTTTCTACTCTCTGATGTCTGGATAAACATTGCCATCTTAGAATAGGCTAGATTTCTGTCAGTACAGGCACAGTAATAGGAAGGAGACATTTAAAGAAGCAAAGAGCCACTCAGCAATCAGCATTGCTCTTTAAAGCCAAAGAGGTCAATCTGGGTGTTCCCAAACCAGAAACCATGGATGAACCAGGAGATCTACTCCCTACTAAAGTCCAGGACTACAGCGTTCAAATCAGATAACCTTGGCCTATGAGAAATTGAGATATGACCTTTGTAAAGCTATCAGAGATGCCAAGGCACAATACCAGTCCAGAACAGAGCCCCAGACCAGCCGCCATTTGCAGCAGGGCTTATATGCTAATAATGGGCTACAAAATGAAGTTGGGCAGCATCGCTGACATCAGCAGATCCCTTCCTGATGATCTTAACGCATTCTATGCACACTTTGAACAGAAAGGGATTGGTATGGCACGGGGAGGCACAGTAGTATAGTGGTTTGCGTAAAGCTATTACAGCGCCAGAGACCCGGGTTCAATTCCAGCCACTGTCTGTAAGGGATTTATACGTTCTCCCCGTGTCTGCGTGGGTTTCCTCCCACATTCCAAATACGTACGGGTTAGGAAGTTGTGGGCATGCTATGTTGGCGCCAGAAACCTGGCAACACTTGCAGGCTGCCCCCAGAACACTCAACAAAAAAGATGCATTTCACTGTGTTTAGCTGTACATGTGACAAAGAAAGATAGCTTATTTCACCACCCACCCTGACAGCCTCCAATGCCCTGAATCCACAGTCACTGTGGCAGACGCAAGTTCAGTCTTCCGGAGAGTGAACCTGCAAAAAGCATCAGGCCTGGATGGTGTCCCTGGTATGAATAGATAGACTCTTGACCTCAGAATCTACCTCGTTATGGCCTTGTACCTTCTTGTCTGCCTGCACTTCACTTTCTCTGTAACTGTAACACTTTATTCTGCATTCTGTTATTGTTTTCCCTTGTACTACCTCAATGCACTGTTGTAATGAATTGATCTGCATGGATGACATGCAAACTAGTTTTTCACTGTACCTTGGTACATGTGACAATAATAAACCTGAATATTCATTGAACTGAACAAAAGAATCCAACATGCAAGTCTAACCCAAGTGCTGTGTTTTAACACTTTCGTACAGATATGCCTTTTCCATGATGTAACTTCTGTTTTTATGATTAAAGCTGAAACTTGAAACACTGGAAATACACAGCAGGTCTGGCAGCATCTGTAGAAAAAGCCTTTTATTGGTCATTTTACTCTGATAATCTGAAACATTAACACTGGTTCCCTCTTCACAGATGCTCCTGACTTGGTGAGTATTTCCAGTATTTACTGTTTTCACTTCAGCTTTCCAATATCTACACTTGCTTTCGAGGAATGACTCAGGCCAGATACTGGAGGGAGCTCAAGATCCACGGAGTCATCAATCCAGTATCAGGTGGAATTGTATTAGTGGGCAGAATAACTTCCTGCCTGAATTTATGATTCCCCCCCCCCCCCCCCCCCACCACTATCTTGTGTTGTTTTCAGGTTAGGAACAAACACTGAGGTATAATTTTCTTCAGTTTAATTATGCTAGTTGGAAAACCTGCAGATGCTGTGGGTTTTGATGTGGGAGCAGAGAAATTAATTTTCAGTGAAGGAAATTACCCAAATTAGATTGGAGCATTCCTGACGTGAATACAGAATCCTTATACTCTGAAATTAGCTGTGGACTTCATAGTGTCTTTTTTCTCAGAAAACCAGAATAATGTTAATATAACCTTTGTTAGGTAAAATTCTGTCTCATTTTCCTATTAATGCATTGGATTTCATACATTATTTTCAAAAATAGTCTTCCTGCCCAATTACTAGAAAATTAGATTAGGCTTTATTTATGAAACAGAAACTTCAATTTGCTTTTACATAGCAGCACTAACAAAACAAAAACATGTGTCTATGAAAAAATGAGCCAAGGCTAAAAGCTGCAGATGCCGGAAATCTGAAATAGAAACAGAACATGCTAGAAACAGGTAAGGTAGCATTTTGAAAGTAGTGACAGAGTTAATGTTTCTGGTCACAGACTCTTTTTTCATAACTGAGAAAGAGAAAAAACAAGTTAAGTTGCAGAGGAGATGGGGGAGGGATGGCTAGGACAATATTCCCAGTCCTGATGAAGACCCAAAATGTTACATCTCTTTCTTTGCACAGATTCTGCCAAACTGCTGAATGTTTCCAACACTTTCACCTTTAAGGAAGATCTCAGATGAGGAAAGAAAATTGGAAGGAAGAGAAAGTTAGAAAATAAATAGGGTCATAGAGCACCACAGCACAGAAACATGCCCATCGGTTCATCTAGTCCATGCTGACCTGACCTCCTGCCTAGTCCCATCTACCTGAACCCAGACCATATCCCTCCAAAGCCCTCCCATCCATGTACCTGTTCTTAAATGTTGCAATTGAAGCTGCATCTACCATTTCCCCTAGAAGTTCATTCCATCCTCTGAATGAAGAAGCTCCACCTCAGATTCTCCTTATGTATTTCATCTTTCACCCTAAACCTATGTCCTCTAGTTCTAGTCTCACCCAACCTTGGAGGAAAAAGCCTGCATGCATTCACCCTATCTATACCCCTCATAATTTTGGATACCTCTATAAGATCTCCCCTCATTCTCTTGTGCTCCAGGGAATAAAGTCCTAACCTATTCAACCTTTCCCTATAACTCAGGTCCTCAAGTCCCAGCAACATCCTTGTAAATTTTCTCTGCACTCTTTCAAGCTTATTGATATAGTTCCTGTAGGTAGGTAACCAGAACTGCACACAATACTCCAGATTCGGCCTCACCAACGTCTTGTACAACTTCAACATCCCAACTCCTGTACTCAATGCCCTGATTTATGAAGGCCAATGTACCAAGAGCTCTCTTTATGACCCCATCAACCTGTGATGCCACTTTCAAGGATCTGTATTCCCAGGTCCCTTTGTTCTACTGCACACCTCAGAGCCCTACCATTCATTGTACAAGTCTTACTCTGGTCTGTCCTCCCAAAGTGCAACACCTCACACTTGTCTGCATTAAATTCCATCTACCACTTCAGCTCATTTTCCTAGCTGGTCAAGATCACACTGCAAGCTTTGATAGCCTTCCTTGCTGTCCACTACACCCCCAATCTTGGTGTCATCCGCAAATTTGCTGATCCAGTTTACCACATTATCATCCAAATCATTAATATGGATGTTAAACAACAACGTACCCAGCACTGATCCCTGCAGCACACCACTAGCCACATGATTCCAGTCAGAGAGACAACCATCTACCACTCTCTGGCTTCTCCCGTTAAGCCAATGTTGAACCCAATGTTGAACCCAATTGTCTACCTCATCCTGAATGCCAAGTGACTTAATCTCTGGACCAGCCTCCCATGTGGGACTTTGTCAAAGGCCTTGCTAAAGTTCATGTAGACAACATCCACCGCCTTCCCTTGATCATCTTGGCAACTTCCTCAAAAAACTCTACAAGATTGGTCAGACATGACCTACCACGCACAAAGCCATGATGCCAATCCCTAATCAGGCCCTACCTATCCAAATACTTAAATATATCCTGTCCCTCAGAATACCTTCCAATAATTTACCCATGAGTGACATCAGGCTCACCAGACTACAATTTCTCAGCTTATTCTTACAGCCTCTCTTGAACAACATTAGCCATCCTCCAGTCCTCTGGCACCTCACCTGTGGCCAAGGACGTTTTAAGTATCTCTGCCAGGGCCCCTGTAATTTCTGCACACACTGAGGGGACACCTCGTCAGGCCCAAGGGATTTATCCACCTTCATTCACCTCAAGACAGCAAGCACCTCCTTTTCTGTAATCCAGATACAGTCCATGACCTCATGACTCTTTTGCCTCAGTTCTATAGACTCTGTCTGTCTCCAGAGTAAATATGGATGCAAATATTCATTTAAGATCTTCCCCCATCTTTTTTGGCTCCATGCATGGATGTCCACACTGATCTTCAAGAGGACCAATTCTGTCCCTTGCTATCCTTTTGCTCTTAATATAGCTAGAGAAACCCTTGGGATTTTCTTTCACCTTGTCTGCCAGAGTAACCTCATGTCCTTTTTTTGCCCTCCTGATTTCTCTCTTTAGTGTTCTTTTGTATTTCTTATACTCCTCAAGCACCTCATTTGATCCTAACTGCCTATACCTGATAGGTACCTCCTTCTTTTTCTTTACCAGGGCCTCAATATCCCTCAATAACCAAAGTTCCCTAAACCTGTTAGCCTTGCCTTTTATTCTAACAGGAACAAGCGGATTCCGTAGCCTCAATATTTCACTTTTGAAAGCCTCCCACTTATCAAGCATCTCTTTGCAGGAAAAAACCTATCCCAATCCATGCCTGCCAGATCCCTTCTGATGCCTTCAAAATTGGCCTTCTTCCAGTTTAGAATCTCAACCCAAGGACCAGTCCTATCCTTCCCCATAACTGTATTGAAACTAATGGAATTATGATCACTGGATTCAAAGTGTTCCCCTACACACACTTCTGTCACCTGCGCTGTCTCATTCTCTAAGAGGAACCATAGAACCATACAGCACAAAACAGGCCCTTTGGCCCACCATGTTGTGCCGTCCATCAAACCACCCTCACACTATCTAACCCTTTCCTCCCGCATATCCCTCTATCTCACATTCCGCCATATGCCTATCCAACAAACTCTTGAACCTGTCCAATGTATCTGCCTCCACCACCACCCCAGGCAGTACATTCCATGCACCAACCACTCTCTGGGTGAAAAACCTCCCCCTGACATCTCCCCTGAACCTCCCACCCATAACCTTAAAGCCATGCCCTCTTATCTTGAGCATTGGTGCCCTGGAAAGGAGGCGCTGACTGTCTACTCTATCTATTCCTCTCAATATTTTATATATACCTCTATCATGTAGATCCAGTATCATGGAGATCCAGTATCATGCCCTCTCTAGCTGGGACCTCTACATAGTGATTAAGGAAACATTCCTGAACACATTTGACAAACTCAATCCTATCCAGTCCTTTCACAGTATGGGAGTTCCAGTCAACATGTGGAAAGTTAAAATCACCTCCTATCACAACTTTATGTGTCCTGCAACTGTCTGCTAGCTGTCTACAAATTTGTTCCTCTTAATCCCGCTGACTATTGGGAAGTCTATAATATAGTCCCATTAACACGGTCATCCCCTTTTTATTCCTCAGTTCCACCCAAACTGCTTCCGTAGTCGAGCCCTCCAGTATGTCCTCTCTGAGCACTGCCATGACATTTTCCCTGATGAGTAATGTCACCCCTCCCCCCATCTAAAACATAAGAACCCCGGAACACTGAGCTGCCAGCCCTGCCCCTCCTGCAACCAAGTCTCACTAATGGCTACAATACTCCTCGCATTGAAATAGACACATCTCAGAACATTAGTCCCACCATGCACATCAACCAGTCGGTTTCTGTCTCTACTTGTAGGCTTAACATCTACTTTCCCCAGAGCCACTCCACTTGCTGCCCTGCCACTATGCTTCCCACCCCCTTGCAACTCTAGTCTAAACCCCCTCAAGCAGCATTAGCAAACGTTCCCACAAGGATATTGGTTCCCCTCCAGTTTATTCAGGTCCCACCTGCCCTGGAAGAGAGCCCAATGATCTAAAAATCTGAAGCCCTCCTTGCTGCACCATCTTCCCATTTCTTGCCTCACTAACATGTGGCATGGGTAGCAATTCTGAGATCACTACTCTGGAGGTCCTGTCTTTTAACTTAGCACCTAACTCCCTGAACTCGCTCTGCAGGACCTCATCAGCCTTCCTGCCTATATCACTGATACTGATGTGGACCAGACCATGACTCCTGGCTGCTCACCCTCCCCCTTAAAAATGCTGTGCACTCAATCTGAAACGTCTCTGACCCTGGCACCTGGGAAGCAACATACCATAGAAGAACCATAGAACAATACAGCACAATACAGGTCCTTCAGCCCACCATGTTGTGCTGACCTTCAAACCACACCTAAGACTATCTAACCCCTTCCTCCCACATATCCCTCTATTTTAAATTCCTCCATATGCTATCTAACAATCTCTTAAACTTGACTACCACCTCCCCAGGCAGTGCATTCCATGCACCAACCACTCTCTGGGTGAAAAACCTCCCTCTGACATCTCCCTTGAACTTCCCACCCATTACCTTAAAGCCATGCCCTCTTGTTTTGAGCATTGGTGCCCTGGGAAAGAGGCGCTGGCAGTCCGCTCTATCTATTCCTCTTATTATTTTGTATACCTCTATCATGTCTCCTCTCATCCTCCTCCTCTCCAATGAGTAAAGCCCTAGCTCCTTTAGTCTCTCCTCATAATCCATACTCTCTAATCCAGGCAGCATCCTGGTAAATCTCCTCTGCACCCTCTCCAACGCCTCCACATCCTTCCTATAATGAGGCAAACAGAATTGGACACAGTACTCTAAGTGTGGTCTAACCAGAGTTTTGTAAAGCTGCATCATTACTTCGCGGCTCTTAAACTTGATCCCACGACTTATGAAAGTTAACATCCCATAAGCTTTCTTAACTACCCTATCCACCTGTGAGGCAACTTTCAGTGATCTGTGGATATGAACCCCCAGATCTCTCTGCTCCTTCACACTACCCAGAATCCTGCCATTAACCTTGTACCCCGCCTTGGAGTTTGTCCTTCCAAAGTGTACCACCTCACACTTCTCCAGGAGTCTTGTTCTCGTCCACAGAATCTCCTATCTGTTCCCCTAGCCAATGAATCCCCTATCACTACTGCACTCCTCTTCCCTCCCCCCTTCCATTATGAGCCACAGAGCCAGACTCAGTGCCAGTCATCCCCGCTACAGTATCTAAAATAATATACTTGTTATCGAGGGGAATGGCCACAGGAGTGCACTTCTCACAGGTGTTGTCATCAGGGACACTGCAGGTCTCCCTGATTGCCCACATCCTGCAAGAGGAGCATACCACTGCCCTGACTGCCATTTCACTGCTCGACTGTGGAAATAAGAGAAAAACAAAGACCTTACCTGAATCTCACCTTAGCCTCCGCTCACTGTAGCCTCCTGAATCAAAGCCAAATCAATGATAACAACAAAACAAAATAAAAACCTTAACTATACTTACCTATGCCTTCTTTCCGAAGCCTTTTTCCCTAGAGAGCTGCTCTCACTCTCCAAACTTGGGCCACTTTGTCTGCTTCTTCCCACCAAAGCCTCTTGAGCCAAAGCCTCAGTCCCCCCACTCTTTCTTTCTTTTTCAATCTTTTTATTGAATTTCACGTTAATTCAAATTAATGTGCATAACATTAATAATTATACATATGATACAAAGAGATCAGGATAACAATAATAAGTTAATATTCATACTCACAAGGAGTAAAATATGTAACCTAGACCTCCTGCACTCTTGCTAAGTGTACATGATGGGACCCCCAACTCTAACATTGATCTACTCATACAATGGCCACTCCACTTAACCCTAACTTCTTTTTATTGGCTGCTACCAATTAGCTAATTAGTCAACAATATGCAAGTGTGCCTCTTTTAGAGTCCCGCTAACTGAAACTGAACAAAAAACACAGAGACTCCCTCTTTTGAAATCTCCAGCCTCTCTTCCAAGTCCCGGCTCCTGCTCACTAAAACTGAACACGAAGCACAGATATCAAAAGAGAGGGGCTGGGCAGTCTAAGGCACAATTGCCAATGATGATGCTGCAGAGAAGCAGGGAGAGTTTGCTCATGTCATCAAAATAAAGACACTGTTGTGGGTGAAAAGCAGTTTAAATAGGGGTTGAAAAGTCCACCCCCATTTTCCAAAGTGGGTTATTAAGAGGTTTGAAAGGTAAAGAATTAAAAAGATGTTGGAAGAGGTTTCAAAGTCTAGGGTGAAGAAGGCTTAAGGCTTTGTCACCAGCAGAGGAATGGGCAGATCAGGGGCTTCTGTGGGCACTGAGATCCAGATAAAATTGCATACTTAAGAAAAGTTGTGATGAACATTGTAAATGAGGAGTGGATTTTGAATACTTTTAACACATTGATCATGCCTTTCCTCGATCTGCTGTAATGCTTCTTTCTGCTACCACTGTTCTGTGACTATTTATTTCTATCAAGCACTTTAAGGAGCTAGACTATGCCCTATCCAGCCTGCTATTCCCATGGGAGGACTTAACCTTTTGGAGTCCTGTAGGTCCAATTGTGCTCCAGGCTTCGCTGCTGTGACTGTCCAGTGAAGCGGAGCCACCCATGGGCTGTAACTAGACCCCAGATGACGAATCATGTGGCCCTGCCCCAGACCACCCTGATGGCCTTTTGTCAACTCACTGCTGTCAAAGGCTTTTGAACTATTTTTATATGTCATGTCATGTTTTTATGATGATCAGATATTTAAAAACAGTAAAAAGTATTTAAATCATTAAAAAATAAATTATAAAAGCAAAAAATAAATTTACTTAAACATGCTTAAGTGGTGGAATCTAATTTAAAAACATTAAGTAAAATAAATGTAAAAAATTTACCTGCCCTTACTTTTTCCATCCAGCTTGGAAACCGCAGTAAAATTAATGTGTTCACATCACATATACCAGCCATCCCTCGCACAAGGCTGAGGGCCATATGCAAACTGCAATGTTTCCTTCAGTGAGGTAATCTGCCGTCCTTATACAGTCTAGTTTATCTGTGACTCCAGACCCACCAACGTAGTAGGTCTTAAATTCCTTCTAAGATGACCTAGTCAATCATTCAATTGTACCACAACTGCCTTTTGAAGCAAAGAATAAAATGGGATGGATCACTCAGCATCAACCTAAACATCTAATGAAGATTTGGCAAAGTTGATTCCAGCCCAGTCAACCTTGCAAAGTCCTCCCCACATACATCTTTGCACTGGTGTCCAAGTTGGGAGTGTTGTTCCATAGATATCTGCCAAGTGCAGGAAAATGGGACTAGCTTAGCTGGGCACCTTGGTCAGCATGGACGAGTTGGACTGAAGAGCCTGTTTCTGTGCTGTATTGTTCTATGACTATTCAAGCAATAGTCTGACATGGTGGACCTCACAGGATCATACTTTACAGACAACAGACTTCCATGATACATCCTGTCTCACTAGTAAGACAGATCTACCAGATGGAGGCAGTATTGCCCTGGGAGTCCTCAACATTGACTCCAAAACCCATGAAGTCTCATGGCATCAAGTCAAACATAGACAAGGATACCTTCTCCCTTATTACCACCTACAATCCTCCCTCAGCTGATGAATCAATGCTCCTCCATACTGAATAACACTTGAAAAGAAAGAACTAAATGCATGTTGTTTTGTTTTAAATTCATTCAAGGGATGTGGGCTTCGCCATTATTTGATTGCCCATCCCTAAAGAAGGTGGTGGTGAGCTGCCTTCTTGAACAGCTACAATCCTTGAGGTGTGGGTATACCCATAATGCTGTTACGAAGACAGTTCCAAAATTTTGACCCAGTGACGGTGAAGGAACAGCAATATATTTCCAAGTCAGGATGGTGTGTGGCTTGGAGGACAACTTCCAGGTGATGGTGTTCCCATGCTTTTACTGCCTTTGTCCTTCTAGCTGTTAGAGATCATCGGTGAGTTGCTGCAGTGCATCCTGTAAATGGTACAAACTGCTGCCACTGTGCGTCAGTGGTGGAGTGCGTGAATGGTTCTGGATGAAGTGCCTATCAAGTGGGCTGCTGTAATATCGAGCTTATTGAATGTTATTTAAGCAGCACTCATCCAGGCAAGTGGAGAGTATTCCATTACACTTCTGACTTGAGCCTTGTAGTTGGTGGACAGTATTTGAGGAGTTTGGAGGCAAGTTACTCACCACAGGATTCTAGCCTCCAACCTGATCTTGTAGGCATACTGTGTATATGGCTACTCCAATTTGGTTTCTGGTCAATGGTAACCCCAGGAAATTGATATTGGGGGAATTCAATGATAGTGATGCCATTGAATGTCAGGGGATAATAACTGGATTTTCTCTTGTTAGATATCATCATTGCCCAGCATTTGTGTGGCATAAATTTTACTTGCTATATCGTTATGATTGTTGTTCCCTTATGACGCCTTAACTAGCCAATCATCAATTAACCCCTTCTGCTTACACAACACTACATCTTTTTAAGGGCACCTCCAATTTCCGCAGTTATACTCTGTCTTATCAATATAAAATGTGATGTATGGGCCAGAAAAGTGAGCTCCATGTCTACCGCCAAGTCTCTTTAAGGCCTGGCACACCTCATTGAGCTGAGATTTAGCACACTGCGTGACAATTACCAATACATCGAATTTCCTGGCAAAGGGATAAATTGCTGTTTCTGTCCGACCCGAGCCCCCAGTCTGGGAGAGATAAACCCAGTGTCAACGTAATAGAAATAAAAAGGAAGGAACGCAATTTACTATTCCCACAATTTTATGTATTATATATATATTGTTTCATATATATATATATTAATATATATATATTTTAAATTGTGTTTACAATTTAAATTATAACACTTTCCCATGTAAACTGAATATAACTGATGAATAAATATGGTCCAGTTATTAGAGGATTAACGCCACCTTAACTGGTCTTAATTCGTTTTAAGAATTCATTCTTAAAACGCCACAAACCTTGAAAAAAACTTTTATAGTTTTTATAGTTAAAACGCCACAAACCTTGAAAAAAACTTTTATAGTTCTGTCCTAATTTTCAGGCTTGCAGTTATAAACCTTCGCTGAGGAAAATACAATGCCAAAAGTGGGGAAACATTTCAGAAACTTGCCGAAGTCACCGCGAGTAGCAGCAACCCCGCCAGCAGGAAGAGTCTGAATGATGTTGCCAGTGGCGGAGGGAGGAAGCGCGCAAGCGCATTGTGACCCAACTGTAGCAATTGTGGAGAAGGGAAGTTTGGAGCAGGGCCGGAGGGGCGAGGAGCGGTGGTCCGGGAGCCGGTGGGCGTGGAGACCGACAGCAGGAGAGTCGGGAGACTGACGGACCGGGAGTTGGAGGGTGTGGAGGTCGTGGGCCCAGCAGTTGGAGGACTAGGGACCGCGGAACCCAGTACCCAGGGTCGGGGTACTGGGCCTAAAGCACTAGAAACAGCAACAGACTGTGACTAACTCTGACTGCATATGTGCTGTTTAAATCCCTCCATCAGCAGGCCGTTCGACTTGTATGCTGACAGGTAGTGTATCGAAATGTTCACTTTACTGTATCGGCCGGCAAGAACTTTCGCTGGCCGTGGGTGAGTGAAGTTACGTGAAGCATCCAAATCCATATTTCACTACCATAAAGGACATCCCTTTTAAATTTAAAATCCTCCAATCAAATTGTAACTATTTGATTCTGCTATTTAATTGGATATGCCGATTGAACGAATGAGATTACAATAGAAACAGAAATTGCTGGAAATGCGCAGCATCGGTGGAAAGAGAAACAAAGTTAACCCTTCAGGTCAAAAGCCTTTCGTTAGAATTAAGGTTAATTAGGTTTCTCTTTTCACAGCTACTGCCTGACCTGCGGTGAGCGTTTCCAGCATTTTTTGTTTTCGTTTCAGATTATTGGCTTCTGCAGTTTTTGTTTTTCTTTTATTTACTGAACTTCATATATTTGTTGTCACTTTAATTCATCATTTGGTATAGCATATGCATTAATATTATTGTTATATTCATACTGCTTATATAGAAGTATAACTCATATAAGAGTTGGGTGTTTTTGGCATACAATTATTTTATTGTTAAGGATCAGTAAACAAAGAACGTCAAGTTTTGCTTATTACATTACTGCAACCGGTCTTTTGTGTATTTCTTGCCTGCTTCACACTATTGTCAGGCCAGTAAGACTCGAAACTCTGGAATTTTCCACCTAAACCAGTCCACCACCCTTTATTTTAAGGAGAACTTTAGGAACAGCGGTTGGGTGCTTCTGCTAAATACAGTGGCTTACTTAATATAGTGATGATGTTGCTCTGCTGAGAGTAAGAATTTGGTGTGAAGGGAAAGTGCTTATTCTCAAGGTGCAATATCAATGTAAAAGAGATCTAAATTAATTTAATAAATATCCAAGAAGCATAAATTACTATGATACTAAAAAATGTATATGGGCCAATAGGCATAAAACATATAATAGATTTGATTGCAAAATTCTAGACCCTGGTATTAATGGGACAATTGCTGTACAGATTGAAGGATAGCTAAGGGATAGAAAGCAGAGATTCATGGTGAATACTAGTTTTTTAATTTGGGAGGAGGTTCCTAAGGATGTAATATCAGCTACTAAGATAGATTAGGACAGATGACCAAATGTCTTGTCAAAAAGATGGTATTTAAGGTTTTTAATTTATACACATATTAGCGGAAGTACAGGGAGAGGTGGGTGTTTTTGGTGAAGGAATTCCTGAGCATTAGAGTTAGGCAGATTAAGGTCATAGCTAGTAATACTCAAGCAATTAAAACAGGAGAAGCTCTGTAAGGTTAAGTTAAAGGCTGAAAGGAACCTGATAATTTTTTAGATGGTGTTACCAACAGGCAGCAGGTACTTGAGAAACAGGAAGGCCCAGGTATTGATTCTCGGCAAACTCCAGAAGTGACCATACAGGAAAGAAATTGAAGGCAATTTGTGCATGGTGTGGTCCAAAAGAGCAAATTAAATCAATGCAACACTGACTTTAATTTTGATGATGTCAGTAAAGGAGGGGTGGAATGTCATCCAGGAAACAGCACTCATTGAACAGTGCTGTGGAATCTTCACAATTTGTCTGGAATTAAAAGGCAGAGAGCACCTGCGTTTATCTCAATGGCTGACACCTCCAACGACGTGACACACAGCATGTGATGCAGTGTACTGGCTAAGGTTTAAGCTCGTGACCCCTCACTCGTAGGTGAGAGTGCTCCCAATTAACCCTATTTATTTAAATATTGTCTTTACCTATAATATTGAATATTTAAAATCCACAAAATATAGATGCAATATTTTATTACTAAATAGATAATAATATTAATAATAATAATGTGTCTTTGCTCACGCAAGCTGAATGCTCAATTACACTCAATCCACTTGTGGTCTTTCAATGCAATTACATGTTACCTCCCCATCAACCTATCAATATAGTGATCTGCCCATAGTATCCAAGCCTTTGTGTGAAAGTCACAAAGGATCATGTGTATTATGGTCCATGGCACACTTTGCCTGCTAGGCCTATCTGTAGAGTAGTTACTAATTGCATTTCCCTCCACGTGGGAGCTTTGACATTTTCATAACACTGCCCTTTTGTTTCACTTGTGCCCTAATAAAATTGCTGCATCTTCCATTGAACGCTCAGTTGTTGAAAATGCTTTTCAAGTAAATCAACTAAATATTTTACAATATCTTGTTTTTGTGTGCCAAGGTGAGATAAAGTTGCAAGATGTGATGACAGCGAACATCATGAACAATGGGATGTCCTTCCATTCTCCTGACTCTACTCTATCTAAATTGTTAACCAGTACAAGTCATCACAGTGGCTATCGTTCCCATGGCTCCACCCAAATTCCCAGCTCTGTCCTCTACAGAGGCAAAACTTATCAGTCAGCATCAGAGGCTCTGGAAGCTTATATTGACAATTTTGAGAAGAAGCTGTCATCCCCGACGGAATGTGCAAGCAAATTGCATTTGGGAAGCGGCCCCAAACTGTTTTCCACTTCTCCACACAACAGAAGAGAGGGTAAGAACATTTCCTTCCCTCATCCAGGATGATCTGCACCAAGATGGTGTGAAATTGGAGATTTGGAATGTGGGAGGAATAAAATGGGTTTGGTGCAGGATTAGTGTAAACCGTTTGATTGATGATCTGTATGGACTTGGTGGGCTGAAAGTCCTGTTTTCTTGCTGCGCGACTCAATGATTCATAACTCAGTCTTTTATGTCGTGTCTGTGAAGGGGTCACCACCCTTCCAGAATGCATCCACACTTGCAGGAGTGACTATATGTGAAGGAGCAGTCTGTCAAGTAGTGAGTGCTGACAGGCAACTACTCACATGACCAACAAGGCACCTCTCTCCCTGCACACACTCGTGTATCTTCCAGTGTGGTTGGTAGGCAATCATCACCTCTTAAGTACCAGGTAATTTACTTCCTCATCCCACCTCATGGAAATAGAAATTAGTTTTAGCCGATTTGCTCTGCCACTGATGGATATGTTAGGAAAATGAACTGAATGTTTCTAGTCCATGTAGTTTGGATATAACGTAACGAGGTGCATTTAGTTAACAGACTTCATTTAAAGGGTGCTTCATCTATTTATGTACTTTTTTTAAGATTGGATCTTCATACTAAATGTTTGCTTTTAATTTTTGTACCACTGACTAAGAGTTTCTTCTGATGCAGCTGTAATTTGTGGCCAGGCCTTAAAAGAAGGAACTAGTTTGGGACCTATTCTATTCCCTGGTTGGTCTGTTGATGTTTTCCTTTAAGTTTTTTCATTTTTGTTAATGAAACCAAGAAATAACTTGTATTCCTATAGTGCCTTTTACAGCCTCAGAAGTTCCAAGAGTATTACAGCCAAAGAAATATTTGTGCAGTCACTTGTAATATTGGAAGTGCAAGAGTTTCCAATTATTTGTGGTACATTTGTGTATGTTATGCATGTTACATTAAGTCATGTGAAAATCTTGCATCAACCCACTTTTGATTGCTTTTGAAAACCCTGTGACAGAAGGAACAAAGAGACATAGTATCAACTAAAGGTGTGCAGGAACAGAGGGACTTGAGTGAATAAGTCTTTGAAAGTGGCCTGTATGTTTAGGGTGTGGTTCAGAAAGTAAGTGGGATCTTGAGCTTCATAGATGAAAACAAAATACAAAACAACAAACACTAGTTAGGCCACAACTGGAATATGCATTCACTTTTGATGACCACACCAGGCAGGATGTTAGAAAGATTGCAGGGAATGGTTCCGGGGTGAAGGATTTCAACTGCAAGGTTGGAGTGGAGAAGTTAGGGTTGTTCTCCTTGGAGTAAAGAAGATTAACAGGAGATGTGATTGAGATGTGCAGTTTCATGACTGGTTTAGATACGGTGTATAAAAGTTTCTATCAGTGGATTGCTTAAAGACCAGAAATCATAGATTCTAATTGATGAACAAAAGAAAAAGAGCTATTGTGAGGAAAAATATTTTTTTTGATAATGGATCTTTATGACCTGAAATTGCTGCCTTAAGGGTCAATCAGAGCTTTCAAGCTGGAATTGAATAGGCATGAATTTTCGGGGCTGAAGGGAAAGTTTGGGGAATAGGGTTGTATTGATCACTCCACAGAGAGCTGACATGGACTCAATGGGCCTAATGGCCTCCTCCTGTGCCAATGTGACTCTATCAATCATTCTTCATTTTTTGTTTATTTTTTAATTGGAAAGTAATTTGAGCTTCTAAAGTAAACAATGGCAAGGTAAGAGTGCCAATTACCATTATTAAAATAATGCTTATAGACTTTTACAGATTTAATTCCATCTTGTGTTGTGCAAATCTGCATTCTTGTAAAATGTAGGCCAGGCTGTATTTTGTTTTCCATTTCTGCCCTTCTGTAGCGACTAGGTTATGGCTGGGCACAATTCCATAAGTGGCCATTCCTTAGCTGTAAGTCAACCTAGTGGGTGCTAGCAGCTCCTCAGTTGTCTGTTTCACAGGAACATCAGTTACTGCCCATTTTGAGCAACAAACAATCAGCTGGAGGAGCTCAACGGTCGAGCAGCATCTGTGGGAGGAAAGGAATTGTTGATGTTTCGGGTCGAAATCCTGCATCAGGTCCTGGTTCAGAAACGTTGACAATTCCTTTGCTCCAACAGATGCTGTTTGACCCACTGAGTTCCTCCAGCACTTTGTGTGTTGCTTCAGATTCCAGCATCTGCAGTCTCTTGTATCTCCACTGTCCATTTTGAATCCACTCACACTAAGACCAAGGCTGGGATTACTGGGTAATTTCATTTCCATACACTCAAGTTGTTGTATCAGCCAACCATTCAGCCTGGAGTTCATCCATAAGCCAGTATGTGCTGCATGATTTACTTTTGTTGTTCCTAGCCACTAAGGTATTGAGGGAGTTGAATACAATTATTGTTAAATAACTATTTTGTCTTGTAGCTTTCAGACAGCAACGTTCCTTCAAAGATTTGGATTTTCCCATTCGACCTTTGGGGAGACGTATAGGAAGTGATCCAGATCTCATGAGCCTCACCACCGATGACCTTTTGCATTTGCCACCGGATGGCTCCCTACCACTGACTCGAACCTCCGTGCTACAATGTCTGACAAAGACTAAACAGCATTTGGGAACCCAATTGAAACACAACTCCTCCTACCCATCTGTAAAGCCGTCTCCAGAGTATTCTGAGAACTGGCGACGCAGGAAAGATGACAATTTTGTATTGCTTTCTAGGAAAGCTGGTGACAGGCCATTAAACCCGACTGCTAGTCTCGAACCTTCTCGACTTTTGCATTCAACGAGGGGGCCAAGCAAAGGAGATAAATATAAGGCCCCTATCATTCAAGGAGTCCCTTCTGTGGAAGACAGTAGACTTGGAGACCAAAAATTTAATTCTCTTTCCAGGCAGAATTATCCGAGGTGGTTAACCAGCCAAAAATCTGAGCTGGGTGTCTCTGGAATAAGTAGCATTCCTGAGCTGAAGTACCCTGGCTGGCTTCAAGATTGTGACCTGGGCTCTGATTTAAATGGTTCAGACGCGCTGAATGGAAGGATGTATCCACTGGGAACTCAATATGAGACTGAGCTTGTAGACTCCAAGTTACGCTCCAGTGCTGATAAAGGAATGCCTGAGCATGAACATTTTGCTTGTTTCTCACACAATGAAGACCAAGCATTTCATAACCACACAGACCCAGGGACTTGTGCCTCTTTGCAGAGGATACCTTGGCACATTATGCACCATACATTTACCCATTATCATACTGAAGAGGTGGAGGATTCTTGCTGCAGTAAACCTTTCAGAGGTACAGTAACCTGTAATATGGGAAGAAAGGTCAATAAAGGAATTCATAGAGTACATAGACCCTATAGCCATTTTCCTGCATTTGTTCCATATTCCTTGTCTAAATGTTTTTTAAGTGCTGTGATTGTACTTGCCTCTACCACTTCCATATACCCATCACCCTTTGCGAGAAAAACCTGCCCCCCAGATCTCCTTTAAATATTTCCCTTCTCACCTTAAACCGATGTCCTCTAGTTTCAGACTCCCTTGTTCTTGGAAAAACACTATTTACCCTACCCATGCCCCTCATAATTTTATAAACCTCAGTAAGGTCAACTTTCAGCCAATGAGAACAATCCCACCCTATACAATCTCTCCTTGTACCTACGGCCCTCCATTCCAGGGAACATCCTGGTGAATCTCTTCTGCGCTCTTTCTAGCACTGCTAAATCCTTTCTATAGTGTGGTGACTAGAACTGCACATAATACTCCAAGTGTGGGCTAACCAATGTCTTGTACAGCTGCAACATGATGTCCCAACTCTTATATGCAATACTCCTGCCTTTGAAGACAGCAACCTAAACCGCACCTTTACTATTCTATCCACATGTTTCACTATTTGGAGGGAGCTGTGAATTTGCACTCCAAGATCCTCTGTACACCAATGCTTCTATGGTCCCTGCCATTTACTGGGTATGTCCAGACAATAGTAGATGACCCAGAATACCTCACACTTCTCTGCATTAAATTCCATTTGCCATTGCTCCCCCTAACTTCAAGCTGATCTTTTTCCCTCTGCATCCTGAGGCAGCCATCCTCACTGCCTACAATCTTTGTGACTTCAGCAAACCCACTTATCGGACCACAGGCATTCTCATCACTGCTTAATTCATTTGTTTTAACCAAAATCCATGTGCAATGTAGTAAAGCAACAATTTGTCTGAATATCATGCAACTCCAAATATAAAAGAAAGCACTTTGGATGCTGGAAATCTAATAAGAAAAAGAAAGTGTTGAAATTGGGGAAAGAGAAAACAGTTGTATAATATTCTGCATTCATTTTTTAATTTCTATTTTAGTTTCACAGCTGGGAATTTTAATGTTACTTTGTCTCGTCCCTTTGCTGGTGTGTTGATCTCTCTTGAACCTTACTAAGCCTTGCCTCGACATGACAGGGTTATGTTGTGCTTTATGAAATATCTTTTTATATCATTAACTTTTCCATTAATCTGTTTTAAGATCATTTAACATGATCTGTACATCTGTTGGCTGACACCCTGTGTTCCAACCTTTCTAAAATGCTATTGATCCAATAGATATATATCTAACATTCCAAAATTTGGCCTTTTTTCTAAATGGATGCTGAATAATTCATTTCCAGAATTTCTGTGTTCTTTCAGATTTCTAGTATTTGTATCTATTTGGGTGTAAACTTTGTGCCCTGTGCAAGAGAAATTAGCATTTACATTCAGGACTTTATTGTTCAGTCTAACTTGGACTGTGGAATCCTTTTTATGTAAACTGTCACCATTGAAAAACACAACAGAGCCATGCTGTTTCACTGCCTCTGTAATAAGGATAATAATGTAAGAACGATAGTAATCTAATCGTGGAGAAACCTGACTACAAACCAATAACTTTTATTTATATGGGAATATCATCATAGTAAATGTCCTAGGTGCTTAGTAAAAAGAAAAAAATACACAACTTTTAGCTAGGGTGTGACCTTACTGTAGCTGAAACATAACTGAACAAATCCATATGTGGGATTATAATACCCCTATGGCAATAGATAGCAATTGAATTATTATTGCATTGTGTTTGGTGAGTAAATGGGATAATCACATTATTTTGTACATTAATTAACCTGGCATCTTTAATCAGATTCCAAGTTAATTAACATACAAAATATTTTGTGTAGTTCAGTCTGTAAAGTACCTCTTTAGTAGGCCTCCAATTTATTTCTCCCAACTTTATCAACAATTACTCATCAGTAACTTCTGTGAAATGCCTCACATGGACGTATCTAACTTTTTAAATTTGTCCTGCAACCATGCTGTGTTATCTTGTGTTCATCCCATACTTGATGATACCTCAAACTACTGGAGCTACTAATAAAGCAAAAAAACCTCCAGCTTGAATACTTAACTGGTCAACGTTGGTATTAATATAAGCATTTGATCAGTCTGTTACTTTCTAGCAGGATTAGAATTTCCACTAAAGCTTTCCAAAAACATTTGTGAAAGCCTTGGGAAGGGAAAAAAAATTGGCCAGATCTCCTGCTGTCAAATTATGTTCAGAAATTCCTGCTGGAAAGTGTACTTTAATGATTGTTGAAGCTGGATTAGTGTACCCCCTAAATTGCACCAGCACTCTCTGTGGAAAACATGCACTTGTGGGAAACTCACAAAGGGATGTAGCTACAAAATAAGGGGACAGTCATTTAAAATTGAGGTATATAGAAATTTCTTCTCTCAGAGGGTAAAGACTCTCTGGAATTCTTTGCCCCTGAGGGTGGTGGAGGCCACACCATTAAGGTGGAGATTGATAAGTATTTTGAATGATTCAGGAATTGAGGGATGTGGGGAACTGGCACAGAAGAGAAATACAAAGGAAAATAACAATTCTGGAAATTTGATCATGAACATAAATGTAAATACATGGTAGTGTCAGTCAGAATCTATAAAGAGAGAAAATGATTACAGATAGTGTTTTGACAAAAATAGGTCTGAATGGTATGTGTGTGCAGTGTCTAGTGGGATTGGAATTGTGCTATAAGGGGTTTATACTGAATTAAAGAATTTGTAGCCCTGGAAGGCATTTTTGTCTCATCAAAGAATCTCCTCCTGCTCCTCTACCCTGTTTAGAAGACCACATTGACTTACTAATCCAGAAGGCTGAACATGTTCTTGAAGCACTTTCGCAGCACGTGACCAATTTACAACAGAATTGTGGCAGTCCTGGTACTGAAGAGATCCTGGACGCTGATCGATCTTGGGATAATCCACCCGTTACTTTGTAAGTTAACCGCAACTTTCTCTTTGCCTTATTGATGAAGCAAGGTGAAACCAGACTGTATTGTATTAGAAACTGATAATCAGAAAATGTATAGAAGAGGTGGTATATTACAAAGTAGTTGCAGGGTAAAGCTGGAACTACTTTCCATTCAGCTGGTCTAAGCTGGTGTTTAAACTCCAAATGATCCTTCTTCTGACTTTCTTCATCCAACTTCTATTCCTTTTCACCCCATGCACATATTTGGCTCTGCCTCAATCCAGGTTTGTTTTCCTCAACCTCTGCTTGAGAAAGTGTGTTCCTCATTCCTCTGACTCCAGGTAAAAGAAGCTTCTCCTGAATTTACCTATTTATGGCTCCTAAATTCAGTCTTTTCACAAAAGTGGAATTATCCACTTTATGTTGGCACATCAAAAAAAACCTCTTTCAGACCACCCCTCAGCTCCCTTGTCTAGATATAGAGAACCCAGCATGTTTAACCTCTCTTGACAGATGTATCTACTGGAATCATCCTTGTACCTCTTTGTGTTTTCTCCACTGCCTCGATCTCTTTTATCCAACATGGAAATGACAACTCCAAATATGACCTAACTGAAGCTTAACATAACTTTCTACTTCGCAATTTTGTCAATCTCAGAGTGAAATTTGCACTTAGTTTTTTTTTAAATGGCCCCATTAAATGGCACCCTTCAGTAATTTGTGAACTTGTACTCCTAGGTTCTCTTTCCCCTTTTAACCCCATTTAGGCTTTTAGTATGCAAGTTGTTGGTTGCTGCTTTATTTTGCCTGCCAAAATGCGACTCCTCACAGTTACCTGATGTATGGTTTTCAGCAAGGAAAGAATTATTCCATTCTGCTTAAAGTAGCCACCCATGGCTGATTGCCTTGGGAATAATACATGCAAACATATACACATGCAAGCATACAAACTAGGAACATAAGTAGGTCACTAAACCCCTTGAGCCTGCTCCTCCATTCAATAAGATCAAGGTTGATCTGATCATAATGTCAGCTCCATGTTCCTACCCACAGTAACTTTCACCTCCTTGCTTATCAGAACGTTTGTCATTGCCTAAAAATATTTAAGGGCTCTATTATCATCACCATTTAGATAAATAAAGTTCTAAAGACTTATTTTTGACTTTGACCCCTTATTTTTAAACAGTGACCCTTGGTGCTAGATTCTCCCATAAGAGAAACCATCAACTCCACAATCACCCTGTTCCTATTCCTCAGATTCTTGAGTTTCAATCAAATCAACTCTCACACTTCTAAAATCCTGTGGATATAAAAGTTTAGCCTGTCCAACCTTTCCCCATTAGACAACCTGTCCAGACGTCAGTCTAGTAAAGCTCCTTTGAACTTTCTCCAACGAATTAACATTTTTCCTTAAATACTGTTTTCCTTATCAATACAGTTCAGAGTACTCCATATGTAGTCCCACAATGGCCTCTATAACAAAGCATAACCTCCCTAATTTTGTGTTCAATTCCCCTTACATTCTGTTAGCTTTCTTAATTGCTTACTGTACCCAAATACTAGCCAGAGCACTCTGCATTGCAGAGCTCTGTAATCTCTTTTTAATTAGATATTGTGCTTTTTAAATTTTAAATTTTTATTGTCAAAATGGGCAGCTTCACCACTTTCCCATATTATAAGTAGCTATCACAGCATAATCTTTCCACGTTACACTATTCGTGAGTTGTTTGGAATACAAGACAAATTGAGCAGCAATTTACTAGGCTGTGTATTGATTTTTTTTTTGCATTGTGATCTATTAATTATTCCTTTAAAAATTCTAAGCTAATTGGAAGTGCAAAAATTCAGTACAATAATTTCTATTATTCTGAAGCTTTTGAAAACATGGTGTGCAGTGCAGCAGAGCCATCTGCTGATGAGAAAAAAATTTGTTGACTGAAATAATTTGTAACTCCAGAAAGGCTGAAGTATTGTGTTCTGAATCTGTATTCATATTGTAATGACCTCTTACTCTGCTGAATATATGAAAGAAATTACTTCATATAAAAGCAAGACCAGTAGAATTCATGAACTGTCAAAGGTTGATTGATAAATCACTTTTATATGTATCATCTAGTGAACCATACTGACTGATTCCTTTGCCAATTTAGATAAGGCATGTTAAAGCAAGCAAGAATTCTTACTCACCTGCGCTCTGTCTGAAATGGCCACCTTGGAACTCCTGATTGAATGCCATTTCAACTTCCCTACCCATTCCCATACCAACCTGTTAGTCATTAGCCTTCTCCACCGCCAAGGTGAGGCCAAACGCAAACTAGAAGAACACTTTGTATTCCATCTGGGTACTCTACAACCCAATGGTATCGACATTGAATTTTCTAATTTCGGGTAACCCACATCCCCTGTGTTCCTTTCTCGCTCCTGATCCACCCAGGTTCTCCCCACACACTGCTTTTTTATCCCCCTTCCCCCACCTGGTCCCATTTGCCTATCACCCAGACACTATACTATCCTATCCCCTCCACCAACTGGTTCCATCTGCCCATCATCCCTCGTTTAGCTGGTTCCACTTATCACCTTCCTTACTTGTCAGATTCCAGCATCTGCAGCCTCGTATGTCTACCCTCTGTCTCTACCTCCACCCTCCCCTCCACCACTTGGCTCCATCCGCCCCTTCTCCTCTCTCCTTATCTGTTTCTACCTAATCACCACTAGCCGCTGTCTCCCAACTCTACCCCTTCCTCTTCCCCCACCTGGCTCCATCTGCCCATCATCTCCCTCTTTACCTGGTATCACCTGCCAGCCCCTGCCTCACCCCTGCCTCTCACCTCTTCATACCGGCTATCTCCCATCCACGCTCTCAGTCCTGATGCATAGCCTTGACCCAAAACGTTGACCTTCCCTCAGCCTCCGCAGATGCTGCCTGACCCTCTGAATTGCTCCAGCGGTTTATTTTATAACTCTTACTCACTGTTCATTGACTTCTGTGGGGAGAATTAGGAAGGAAAACAGTGGAGGTGATGGTTTTCAAGAAGAGATAAGTAAGCAACCTGATCATGTAGGGTTCCCAGCCCTGGGACCTGTTAAGGGACCAAGGCTGTTAAAATGCAGCTCTTTTAAGCATTGCCCCAACAGCAGATAACACACTGAAGGTGTGTTGCATGACAAATGATATCATTCCTTGTGTGTCAGATGTGGAAAGTGTGTCGGTAGTGCAATCACAGTTCATGACAAGGAGCGCAACTTGAAATTTCCCATTAGTCCTGTTCCACTAGGACATCTTTGCAATCACTTTCCACTCTAGACTGTACCACTGAATAAAGAACTACATGAATTAATTTTAGGGCTCCGTTCCTAAATATATTCCTTAAATTTACTTGGGTTGTGCTGATGGATGCCAAAGATGGAATGATCAGTGTGGGAATGGGAACATCATTTGAAGAAATAAGGCAGGTGGACATCAGGATCCTGGAAGAAGACAAAGTCAAAGTCGAGTTTATTGTCATATACACAAGTACGTGTATGCACAGGTGCAGTGAAAAACTTGCAACAGCATCACAGGCATATAAGCAGCATTCACAAGAAAAACATAAATCAAATGCAATTTGTGCAAGAAAAAAACAATCAGAACAAAAAAAAATCCATTTTAGTGCAAAGTGATCAGAGTGGTCGTAGTGATGTTGCTAAACTGTAGCGATTAGGGTTTGCCGGTTGGTTCAAGAACAAATGGTTGATGCAAGTAGTTGCTCTTGAACCTGGTCGTGTGGAACTTCAGGCTTCTGTACCTCCTGCCTGATGGAGGCTGTGAAAAGGTGGCATGGCCTGGATAGTCGGATCTTTGATGACGGATGTTGCCTTCTTGATACAGTGCCTCCTGTAGATACTACCGATGGTGGGGAGGGGATGTGCCTGTGATGTAATGGGAATAGTCCATTACTCTCTGCAGTTTCTTATGTTCCTGCGCATTCGAATTGCCGTAAGATAAGATATCTTTATTAGTCACATGTACATCGAAACACACAGTGAAATGCATCTGTCTTTTTTGCGTAGTGTTCTGGGGGCAGCCGCAAGTGCCACAACTTCCTAACCTGTATGTCTTTGGAATGTGGGCGGAGGAAACCGGAGCACCCGGAGGAAAACCCATGCAGACACGGAGGGAGCGTACAAACTCCCTTACAGACAGTAGCTGGAATTGAACCCGGGTCATTGGCGCTGTAAGCATTATGCTAACCGCAACACTACTGTACCAGACCATGATGTAAACAGTCAGGATACTTCCAACAGTACATCAGTAGAAGTTGTCAGAGTATTTGGTGACAAGCTGAACCTCCTTAACTCCTAAGAAAGTAAGACGCTGGCGCGCTTTTCTTATAACTGCATCTTTGTGCTGGGCCTGGGGCAGGTCTTCCGATATGTTAATGCCTAGGAGTTTAAAGTTGCTGACTCTCGCCACCGCTGATCCCCCAATGTAGGACTGTGCATGTTCACCCTCCTTCCCCTTCCTGAAGTCAACAATCAGCTCTTTAGTTTTGCTGACATTGAGCGAGAGGTTGTTGTTGAGGCACCACTCAACCAGGTGTCCTGCCTTGCTCCATTAAGCTGACTCATCGCCACCTGTGATTTATCCAACAGCAGTAGTGTCACCAGTGAATTTGAAGGTGGTATTGGAGCTGTACTTAGCCACACAGTCATGTGTGTATAGAGAGTAGAGCAGGGGTCTAAGCACACAGCCTTGAGGTGCACCTGTGTTGATGATCAGCAAGGAGGAGATGTTGTTACCAATCCTCACTGATTGAGGCATGCCGATGAGGAAATCGAGGATCCAGTTGCAGTGGGAGGTACAGAGGCCCAGGTCTTGAAGCTTGATGATGAGTTTGGATGTGTTGAACACTGAGCTGTAATCGATGAACAGCAGCCTAATGTTTGAGTTCCTGTTGTCCAGATGGTCCAGAGCAGAGTGAAGAGCCAGAGAAATCACGTCTGCTGTTGACTTGTTGTGGCGGTAGGCAAATTGGAGTGGATCCAGAACATCTCTGAGGCAAGAGTTGATTCACACCATAACCGACCTCTCAAAGCACTTCATTATGGTTGATGTAAGTGCTAATGGACGGTAGTCATTGAGGCAGGTCACCACGCTCTTCTTGGG
Organism: Pristis pectinata; assembly: GCF_009764475.1. NCBI lineage: Eukaryota > Metazoa > Chordata > Chondrichthyes > Rhinopristiformes > Pristidae > Pristis > Pristis pectinata. Next base: position 28,568,295 of record NC_067406.1, read on the forward strand.
CACCAGTACAATAGATTCCTTTTTGAAGCAGGTGGGAACCTCAGACCACAGAAGCGAGGAGGGTGAATCTGTCTGTAACTACTCAGCCAGTTTGGTCCGCACAGATCTTTAATACTCGGCCAGGTATGCCATCTGTACACAGGCCACCTTTCGTAGATTCACCCCTCTTGAAGGATGCCCGGATGTTGGCCTCAGAGACTGAAATTACAAGGTCATCCAGACACATGGGGGCTTGTGTGGATGTGTCATAATTCTCTCTTTCAAAGCATGCATAAGAGGCACCGAGCTCATCCAGGAGTGATGGGTCATTGCCACTTATGCTACCCAATCTCACCTTGTAGGAAGTTGTAAAACACGATGATGCTGGAGGAACTCAGCAGGTCAGGCAGCATCCATGGAGAAAAGCAGGTGGTCAACGTTTCGGATCGGTACCCTTCTAGATAGCATCATCGTGTTTTTCATCCAGATAGCATCATTGTGTTTTTCATCTAGATTCCAGCATCTGCAGTCCTTTGTTTCTCTTGTAGGGAAGTTGTATTGTGCAAGCCCTGCTACAGCTATCGAACATCCATCTGTGATTCCAGTTTAGTCCGAATTGCCTTTTTGCACTCACAGTGGCCTTCTGGAGATCATACCTGGAATTTTTATATGATTCTCAGTCACCAACCCTAAACGCACAGATCTAGTCCTCAGCAGATTATGAATCTCCTGGTTCATCCAGGGCTTCTGATTGAGAAGACTTGGAATGTTTATATGTGTACACACTCATTCATGCATGTCCTTATGAAATTGATGACGACTGTGGCGTATTCATTGAGATCCGTTGACCAATCCTTGAACATGGTCTAGTCCATGAATACGCTCCTCTGCTTCTGCCATCCAGCTCTTCGTAGTCCTCTTCACCGGTGCCGCGCTGTTCAGTCTCTGTACGCAGGCAGAAGAAGCACAGTCAGGTGGTCGGATTTACCAAAGTGCAGGCAAGGGATGGAGCAGTAGGCGTTCTTGATGGTGGTACAGCAGTGGTCAAGTGTGTTTGAGTCCTCTAGTATTGCAGGTGATGTGTTGATAGTAGTTAGGCAGAGATTTGTTCTAGCTGCAGACCGATCTGCAATGTAGCTACACAATCTGCAGTTGATCTCCTTTAAAGCCAACCCTAGCTAGGTGGTGTACATACATGAATGTTCAGAGGTTTGACCATGATAATGCATGTGACCAAAATCCCTAACAAATATTTGCACACGTGAATGCTGTCATCCATGGTCCTCCTTCAGCGAGCTTTGGTATCCTTCAGAGGGCTGACCTGAGATATTAAGTTCAGTGATAAATTTGCTATTAATTTGTTGTAATTTTTTTTCCCTGTTTATCCAGCAAACCCCCAGTCCCTGTAGGCAACAGTGGAGAAGATTGTTTTGAAGCTTCTAATCCTGCTCAGGCCAATGACACTCTCCATGACTATTTAAATACTTGCCATCAGGTTAGTGTGGGCAAATGGCCGGTCTGGTTAAAGTGCACCTAATCGGATGTGTCTTTCCTGTTTCTCAACATTTTATATAATATACAAATATTGTGCACATTGAAATGAAAGATGTTGATTCTGGGGGAGAAGAATGCTTGATCAATTTGCCTTCGGGAGTTGGAGCGAGATTTGGAGCGGGACCTTTGGAAAGAAGTGAATCTCTGTGCTTGTGAGTTTCACCTTGCAAGAGTCTAAACAAGGCACATTTTCAAATTGTTACCAGTTGATTGGCTTATTAACAGCAGCAAATAAAGGGAAGGTAGGTATAAGCAGAGCAGCCATTGTTGCAGTGGACCAGTGTTAGCGTGGGGAACTGAGGCTTTGGCTAAAGAGGATTCGGTGAGAAGAGGCAAAGGTAAGTCTCTGGTAAGTTCCTGTCTTTCTTGCTTTGGTGCCAGGCCAGAGTAGTGAGGATGGCTCCAGGGTCAGTGGTGTGTTCAGCTTGTGAGATGTGGGAGTTCTGGGAGACATCCAGTCTCCCTGATAACTAAATCTACACGAGGTGCATCCAGCTGCAGCTCCTTACAGACTATGTTAGGGAAATGGAGCTGCAGCTGGATAACCTTTGGCTCCTACGGGATACTGAGGAGTACATAAACAAGAGCTACAGGGAGGCAGTCACTCCAAAGCTGCAGGAGGCAGGTAGCTGGGTGACTGTCAGGAGAAGGATGGAGAATAGGCAGGTAGTGCAGAGTACCCCTGTGGCTGTTCCCCTCAATAACAGGTATACCACTTTGGATACTGTTGTGGGGGGATCGACCTACCAGAGGAAAGCCACAGTGACCAGGTCTCTGGCTCTAAGCCTGGTCGAGTGGTGTAGAAGAGAAGGGGGGGAGAAGAGGAGAGCAGTAATGATAGGGGGATTCCATAGTAAGGGGGGGCAGACAGGAGATTCTGTGGACATGAAAGAGACTCCTGAATGGTATGTTGCTTCCCAGTTGCCAGGGTCAGGGATGTCTCGGATCGGGTCCACAGCATTCTGAAGGGGGAGGGTGAGCAGCCAGAGGTTGTGGTACATATTGGTACCAATGACAAAGGTAGGAAAAGTGATAAGGTCCTGAAGAGGGAATATAGGGAGCTAGGTAAGAAGCTGAAAAGCAGGCCATCAAGGGTAGTAATCTCTGGATTGCTACCTGTGCTACGTGCCAGTGAGAGTAAGAATAAGATGATTTGGCAGCTGAATGCATGGCTGAGGAGTTGGTGCAGGGGGCAGGGTTTCAGGTTTGTTAATAATTGGGATCTCTTCAGGGGAAGGTACGACCTGTACAAAAGGGACAGGTTACACCTGAACTGGAGGGGGACCAATATTCTTGTGGGCAAGTAGATGCAGTGTGTAGAAAGACTCTGAGGAAGAATAGGCATTTGAAAGGGCAAAATTGCAGTCAGTTGGATGGGCTGAAGTGTGTCTGCTTTACTGCGAGAAGTCTCAGGAACAAGGGCGATGAACCTATAGCATGGGTTAGTACATGGAGCTATGATGTGGTGGCCATTACAGAGCTTGGCATTACATTACTTGGTTGCACAAGGGCAGGAATGGCTGCTGGATGTTCTGGGGTTTAGATGTTTCAATAGGGACAGGGACGGAGGTAAAAGAGGTGGGTGAGTGCCTTTGCTGATCAGGGACAGTGTCACAGCTGTAGAAAGGGAGGATGTTCTGGAGGGGCCGTCTACTGAGTCAGTGTGGGTGGAAGTCAGAAACAGGAAGGGAGCAATCAATCTATTGGGAATATTCTACAGACCCCCCCCCCCCCGATAGCAGCAGAGATGCTGAGGAGCAGATCAGGAGGCAGATTTTGGAGAGGTGCAAAAATAACAGGGTTGTTGTCATGGGTGATTTCAACTTCCCCTAATATTGATTGGTACCTCCTTAGTGTAAAGGGGTTAGATGGGGCAGAGTTTGTTAGGTATGTCCCAGGAAGGATTCCTGACACAGTATGTGGACAGGCCGACTAGAGGAGAGGCCATACTGGACCTGGTACTAGGCAATAAGCCTGATCAGGTTTCAGATCTCTCGCTGGGAGAGCATTTTGGAGATAATGATCATAATCCCTTGATCGTACCATGGACTTGGAGAGGGATAGGAGCAGATGATATGGGAAAGTATTTAACTGGTGGAGGAGGAACTATGATGTGATGAGGCAGGAACTTGGGAGCGTAAATTGGGAACAGGTGTTCTTGGGGAAGTGCACAGCAGAAATGTGGAGGTTGTTTAGGGAGTACTTGCATGGTGTTCTGGATAGGTTTGTCCCATTGAGGCAGGGTAAAGATGGTAGAGTGAAGGAACCGTGGTTGACAGGAGATGTAGAATGCCTTGTCAAGAGGAAAAAAGAAGCTTGTCTGAGGTTTAGAAAGCATGGATCAGACAGGGCTCTGGAGAGTTACAAGGTAGCCAGGAGGGAGCTTAAGAATGGACTTAGGAGAGCTAGAAGGGGACACGAGAAGTCCTTGGTGAGTAGGATCAAGGAAAACCCCAAGGCGTTCTACTTGTGAAGAAGACTAGAGTGAGGGTAGAACCGATTAGGGATAAAAGAGGAAATATGTGCCTGGAGTCAGAAGAGGTAGGGGAGGCCCTTAATGAATACTTTGCTTCAGTATTCACCAGTGAGAGAGACCTTGACGATTCTGAGGATGGCGTATAACAGGTTGATATGCTAGGGAATGTCAACATGAGGAAAGAGGATGTGCTGGAACTTTTGAAAAACATTAGGATAGATAAGTCACCGGGGCCGGACAGGATATATCCAAGGTTATTACAGAAAGCGAGGGAAGATATTGCTGCGCCTTTGGCGACGATCTTTGCATCCTTACTAGCCACAGGAGTAGTGCCAGGTGATTGGAGGGTGGCAAATGTTGTTCCTTTGCTTAAGAAAAGGAGTAAGGATAACCCTGGGAATTACAGACCAGGTCTTACTTCAGTGGTGGGCAAATTACGGGAGAAGACTCTTAGAGACAGGATTTATGGGCATTTAGAGAAGGATAGGCTGATTAGGGACAGTCGGCATGGCTTTGTGAGGGGCAGGTCATGCCTCACAAGCCGGATTGAATTTTTTGAGGATGTGACAAAGCACATTGATGAAGGTAGAGCAGTGGATGTGGTGTACATGGATTTTAGTAAGGTGTTTGATAAGGTTCGTCACAGAAGGCTCATCCAGAAAGTCAGGAGGCATAGCATTGTGGATTCAGAATTGGCTCACTCATAGAAGACAGAGGGTGGTGGTAGATGGAACGTATTCTGCCTGGAGGTCGGTGACCAATGGTGTTCTGCAGGGATCTGTTCTGGGAGCCCTGGTCTTTGCGATTTTTTTTTAATATAAATGTCTTGGATGAGGATGTGGAAGGGTGGGTTAGTAAGTTTGCTGATGATACAGCGGTTGGTGGTGGTGTGGATAGTGTAGAAAGTTGCTGTAGATTACAACAGGGTATTAAGAGAATGCAGACCTGGGCTGAGAAGTGGCAGATAGAGTTCAACCTGGAAAAGTGTGAAGTGATACACTTTGGAAGATTGGATTTGAAGGCAGAATACAAGGTTAATGGCAGGACTCTTAGCAGTGTGGAGGAACAGAGGGATCTTGGGATCCTCGTCCATAGATCCCTCAAGGTTGTCATGCAGGTCAATAGCATTGTTAAGAAGGCGTATTGGCCTTCATTAGTCGAGGTATTGAGTTTAAAAGCCACGAGGTGATGTTGCAGCTCTATAGAACTCTGGTTAGACAATACTTGGAGTATTGTGTTCAGTTCTGATTGCCTCATTATAGGAGGATGTGAAAGCTTAGAGAGGGTGCAGAGGAGATTTTCCAGGATGCTGCCTGGATTGGAGAGCATGTCTTATGAGGATAGGTTGAGTGAGCTAGGGTTTTTCTCTTTGGAGAGAAGGAAGATGAGAGGTGACTTGATAGAGGTGTACAAAATGATAAGAGGCATAGATTAAGTGGACAGTCAGAGACTTTTTCCCAGGGTGAAAATGGCCAACACGAGGGGGAATAATCTTAAGGTGATTGGAGGAAGATATAAGGGGGATGTCAGAGGTATTTTTTTTATGCAGAGTGGTGGGTTTGTGGAATGCACTGCTGGCAGAGGTTGTGGGGGCAGATACATTAGGGACATTTAAGATGCTTTTAGATAGCCCCCCATTTCTCTATCATTCATGTGTCTATGTGGGAGAGAAGGGTTAGATAGATCTTAGAGCAGGATAAAATGTCGGCACAACATCGTGGGCCGAAGGGCCTGTACTGTGCTGTAGTGTTCTATGTTCATTCCAAACCCCAGAACATCACAATAAAAGATTCTCCAAATAGAGTTTCAAACACAACATCAGAAGAATATTTTCTACGAAGGCAATTGGTCATTTATTTTCCCATTATCTTGTTCAAACAAAGCTGGATATCTGAAAATCCCAATTAGTGAAAGCAGTATTCTGCCGTGAGCCTATGCACAAGGACAAGCAACGTTGTCATTTCGTCAGTCATTGCAGTTACAGCCAGTCTAACAAATAGATGCAGATTACTTTCACTCCAACACACTTAAGGACTCTGGAAAGGAAAGAAAATTAGCATATTGGACAGCACTCTGAGATCAGAGGAGGCTGAAAAGTCTTTTGAAGAATGGTTGTTGGAAGTTTTGAAGGGGAGCAGTGCACAGTTAAGTGTTTGAAATACTCATGGTAAAGAGAAAAACGTGAATAATGCAAATCTGTAATAAAAGCAGTCTGTGGTCAGTCGGTTTCTGAAGAAGAAAGACAAATTTTTTAAAGCTGGGATCCAGTTATTTCCTTCCAATATGAACATTGATATTTCAAAGAAAAATGTAGTAATCGGGTAATTCAGCCTCTTCAATCACAAAATCAAATCAGTGACATCTTGTTGTTCTTGCTTTTTAGAAAAGTCATTGTGGCTCATCAGAAGTTTCTGGAAGAAAGCACCATGGACCAGTTGAAGCACTGAAACAGATGTTGTTCAGTTTGCAAACAGTGCAGCAGAGTTTTGAGAATGAACACACGGAACAGCAGGAAGAGGTCAGACCAGTAAATTGAAAAGCTTTTAAGCATACAACCATATCATAATATAGTACTACAACTGAGTTACTATATAGTCAAATTATTATTTGTAAGATATCTTTATTAGTCACATGTACATCGAAACACAGTGAAATACATCTTTTGCGTAGAGTGTTCTGGGGGGCAGCCCGCAAGTGTTGCCACATTTCCGGCGCCAACATAGCATGCCCACAACTTCCTAACCCGTACGTCTTTGGAATGTGGGAGGAAACTGGAGCACCCGGAGGACACCCACGGAGTCACGGGGAGAACATAAAAACTCATTACGGACAGTGGCTGGAATTGAACCCAGGTCACTAGCGCTGTAATAGCGTTACGCTAAACACTACTCTACCATGGCTTCTTACCAAAATGCTGCAGGAAAGGTTTTATTTAACCCTGCACACTTTAATGTGTGTTATGCTTTTTGCAAGCTGATTCAAATTCATTGTTGTTGTTTCCTTGAAATGATTATCTATTCTTCATTCAAGCATTGAACTCTACAGAAACAACACAAATTTAAAAGGATGAATTCTGTATTGGTCTTTTGGATTTTTGTTCATCTCAAGCTATTTTGAAAAATTTTGTACAGTCCACTCAGTAGTTTGCAACTCTTGTGTTCAGCATGCATTGTAGAAATTAATGTTCAAATATTTTCTCATTGAAGATGATTTTTCCAGTTTAGTTCCACATTATAGCATTAATAACTATCTGGTTAACCAGAGCATGCAATGAGTTCTCTCAGGACTCTGTTCACTCCTGGTCAGATTGTGACAAGCAATTTGCCCCGTAATTCTAGTGCATCCATTGGTGAATGATTTGTTACGGCCTGATAAGTGACAAATAACGTTTGTATGTAAAAGTACAAGGAAATGACTATCTTCAATAATTGAGAGTCTTTTGGGCGGCACGGTAGCATAGCGGTTAGCGCGACACTATTACACCACCAGCGATCGGGGTTCGATTCTCGTCGCTGTCTGTAAGGAGTTTGTACGTTCTCCTGTGTCTGCGTGGGTTTCCTCCAGGTGCTCCAGTTTCCTCCCACATTGCAAAGACGTACAGGTAGGTTAATTTGGGTTTAAAATGGGCGGCGCAGACTCGTTGGGCTGGAAGGGCCTGTTACCACGCTGTAAATAAAATTTTTAAAAAAACTACCTAACTAATCAGCAAGTCTCCCACCGTCAATATCCAGAGGGTCACCACTGACAAGAAACTCAACTGGACCAGCCAAAGAAATACTGTGGCTGCAAGAGCAGGCAAGAGGTTGGGGATTTTGTGGGGAGTGAATCACTTCCTAACACCCCAAAGCTTTTTCACTACTTCCAGAGCTCAAGTCAGGTGAGTGGTGAGCACTTTCTACTTGCGTAGATGTGTGCGCAGCTTTATCAGTACTCAAGAAGATTGACACTGTCTAAGACAAAGCACCCTGCCCAATTGTCACATCCACCACCATTAACAGTCATTCAGTCCTCCTCTATTGCATTGTGGCTGCAGTGTGTGCTATCTATAAAATGCACTGGATGAACTAGTCTTGGGTACTCTGCTGTCACTTCCCAAATGTCTGATCTCTACCACCAAAAAGGACAAGGGGCTTGTGCAGATTGGAACACCACCATCAGTAGATTGCTGTCCAAGTCGCACACTATTCTGACTTGGAAATATATTGCCATCCTTTCATCATCACTGGGTGTAAATTCTGGAGCTTCCTACCCAATAGAATTGAGGAAGTAGCGTCACAAGAAGGACTGCAGATGATCAATATGGTAGCTTAACACCACCTATTCAAATGCAAGTATCTGCACCCCATTCATGGTCTTTGTTCAGGGCAGTGTTTGATGTGGTCCAGGGAAACAGCCATCAGGATCTGAAATGAAAATTGTATTCAACTCTTCATTATTCTCATTCGTCTTGCTTTCTGTCCTCAGTTTGTTCTTGATTGGATTTAAAATCTTCAGGATTTCTGTGGGGGGGAGAAAAGACTTGATTACAACCCAGAAATCCAATGGAATGAGTTATTATGAAACTTGAAAGTAGTAAACCTTTTGAAAGACCATCCAACTCTTATTGGCTTTGGTCTAATCAACCAAACTGAGGATTCTGTAACACGTGGAGTACAAATAAGCAAGCTAAGTGAGTGGGATCTAAGTGTTCTAGTGCATGTTTGTTATAAGGCTACCATACAGGTGTAGTATAGGGAAAATTAACAGAATGTTATATATTGCTAGGGAATTGAAAACAATAGGGAATTTATGCTTTGGTTTTATAGGGGATACTCTGTAGCATTGATCTCCTTATTTAAGGAAGAATGCTAATGTGTTGGAAACAGTTGAGCAGAGATGCTTTGTCATCTGATACCTGGAATGGCGGGGTTGTCTTACAAGGAAAGGTTGAATGGGCTAGGATTGTGTCCTTTGGAGATTAGAAGAATGAGGGGTGGCATGATTGAAACATACAAGATCCTGTATGATCTTTTTCAGTGTGTATGTGGAGAGGATTTTTTCCCTTGTGGAAGAATTTAGAACTAGAACTAGGGGGTCATTGTTTAAAAATAAGAATCCCCTTTCCAGGTGGAGACAATATGATTTTTTTTCTATCTCAGTGGATCATGACGCTCTGGAATTCAATGCCTGAGAGGGTGGTAGAAGCAGAATACTTTTAAGGTAGCAATGGATTAATTCTTGATAAGCAAGGGTGGAAGAACACCAGCAGTAGGTAGGAATGTGGAGTTGAGGTTACAATTGGATCAACCATTTGTTGAATGGCAAAGCAGGTTTGAGAATATGAGTGGCCTATTCCTGCTCCTAATTTGTAAGGCTAAATGTTGGTATGTAAATGTTGGATTTTTGCCAAAGTGTACTATATGACAAATAATTAACCATTATCATTCTTTTTGTTCTTCATTTGGTAATCAAGAAAGTAGGTAAACAACAGGCTAGAGACAGGTCCTTTTCTGCAACTGCTTTACTGATAGTAAAATCCAACATTTAATGACTGTTGACTCCAAATTCTCTTCTCAATTCTCTCATTATCACAACACGATAAATTGCAAAGCTAGAAAGTTTTTTTTTGCTGCTATTTAATCTCAATTATATATGTTTTTGTTTTTAAACATCTTGACAGATGTTTCTGCAAGAGCAAAATAAATCAGCCAGATTTTTTTCATCTCTGATCACTGCAAAATATAAACTAAACATGATCAATGCCAGTAATTGGCAGGAAATTTCTCATCTTTTGTCAAAATACCTGGCTTGGTGATCTCATTAGGCACACAATAAGTTTTCAGCTGAGCAAACCTTAGGAACTGGATCATTATTAATCATTATTTCTGGGCTTTTACAACTTTAACTCTTCCATTTCCTTGCCTAGTTCATTGCTGCCTTGTAACTTAGCAACTGCCTCATTTTACAGGCCCTCATCCTAATGTATTCTTGCCCAAACCTCAAATTGCAAGAAATACTAACTTTCAGAATGCATTTCCTCTCATTAAAACCTGTGTTGGCTGCTTGTATTTGTTACCTCTGGAATTACCAGGTCATCTACTCTTTTCAGCATTGCTGTATTGTGTACTTCACCTCATTGAATTCCGAGTCAACATCTTGCCCTTCTGTTAACCCTTAAAAATCATACTTGGACTTACACTGAGCTAAGGTTTAGCAGAGATATTATGGCAGAGTAGTGCCATTCCCTTCAGGAATACTGCCAGACTGCAATATTTGATCTGTATTGTAAAGCTGGGAGCCGTCAATGTCAACCTGGCCCTCAATTTAGTATGCTTGCCTTTTTTCAGTCTGTGGACTGAAGCCATTGCATCAATCTGCCCAGGTTTATTCAGCAGGTTAGATGGACCTAATAGCTTTACCAAAAGCCATCATCTTTTGGAATTGGTGAAGGAGTTCAAACCAATCTTCCAGAGCTAATTCAAATGCCAACTAGGGAAATTTAAGTTCAATAATTAAATAAATCACAAATAACAAAGACCGCCATCAGCATTGATGGCCCAGAAATTACTGACTTGTTGTAAAATTTAGAGAGACACAAGAGAATACAGATGCTGGGATCTGGAGCAAACAACAAGCTGCTGGAGGAACTAAGTAGATCAAGCAACATCTGTGAAGGCAAAGGGATAGTCAATGATATGGATCGAGACCCTACATCAGGACTTGATGCAGAGTCTTGGCCAGAAAAGCCATCTATCCCTTTGCCTCCACAGTTGCTGCCTGATCTGCTGAGTTCGTCCAGCAGTTTGTTTTCTGTTTTTATTGGTTTGGCTAACAAAGTTCAGCATAGGAGAACTGCCATTCTTTCTTAGTCTTGTCTGTGAGAAACTCCAATGTGGTTTACTTTTATCTCTAAAATATCTTAAAATATCACTTGGGTTGGGAATTATTGACTTGGAATAAATATTGGCCTAGACAGGGGTGCATAGATCCTGTGGATAAATTGTAAAACCATTCTCAGGAGGTCAACTTGCTTTCAGAGACCCTGCAAGTCATCAGTTGCTTTGAAATATTCTTCAACCTCCAGATCATATTGATTATCAAAGGATTCTCTCAACATCCACAACAGAAATATGCAAACAATTTCCTGTTTTGAAGGTGGTACATCAGCATGGGTAGAGATTGGTTAACTGTTTAAGAGTAAGGATAGATGGGTAACATTTAGATTGGCAAATGGTATTCAGTAGGATTCTTCGGGAATCCGTACTGGGGCCTTAGCTTTTGGGAATATTTCAATGGCTTAGATGAAGGATGGAAGTGTAATTTATGCAAGTTTGCAGATGATACAAAGGTAGCTAGAGAAATAAGTTGAGGCATTTCTGAAAGAGGTATCAGTGTCCAGCATCATTAATGAGCAGGGCACAAGAAATACACTGCAGAAACTAATGTGGTTGGGCTGACTGATTGGTTGGGAAAGATTGAGAGAGGATAACAGGAGCCAAGGTGAAAGAAGAATTCCATTCAGAAAGTATTTAAAATCTTGTCCAGGAATATGAGAGAGGTGCTAAAATATCCCAGATATAAGAACAAATCTTGAATGAATGTGTATTTTATACCTACAACTCCATCCTACATCAGGAAGGTCTCGGGGTCCTCCATTCCTTCCTCAGACAGAGGCCCAATCATTTGTCCTCTACCAAAACATTATTTTGATTGGCAGAACTTGTTCTTGTGCTCAACAACTTCTCCTTCGATTCTGTTCACTTTCTCCAGATTGAAGGTGTAGTTGTGGGAACTCGTATGGGCCTGAGCTAGGTCCGTCTTTTAGTTGGTTACATGGAATAGTCCTTGTTCTAGACTTATTTGGGACCACTCCTCCAACTCTTTATCCAACGCATTGATAACTGCAATAGTGCCACAACCTGCATGTGTACAGAATTCAAATTTCATCACTTTTGGTGCCATTTTCCACCCTGCTCCCACATTTGCATGGTCCACCTCTGAAACTTCCCTTCCCTTTCTGATCTCTCTGTCTCAGGAGATATACTGGTCACCAACATCTTTTAGAAGCCCACAGACTCCCACATCTACCATGACTATACATCATCTTACCCTGCTTCCGATAAGGATATCATTCCTTTTTCCCAGTATCTGCATCTCTGTCGCATTTGTCCCAGCAATGAGGCCTTCTGGTCTGATGCCTCTGAAATGCTCTCCTTCCTCTGCCATAGTGGATGGAGCTTTCAAGTGCAGTTCCTCTGTTTACTGCTTGTCTGTTCTCAACCCGCTCTCCTCTTGAACAGAACAAAGAGTTCCCTGATACTCACTTTCCATCACATTCAATGTATTATCCTTTGTATTTTCCACCAGCTCCGACATGATCCCACCACTTAGTGTGCAAGTCCAAAGATCCTTGAAGATGGCAGCACAGGTAGGGCTGGAGAGGGTGCAGAGGAGATTCACCATGATGCTGCCTGGAATGGAGACTATTAGTGATGGGAAGAGACAAGAGGCTAAGTGTGTTTTCACTGGAGTACAGGAGGTTAAGAGGGGACACGACTGAAGTACATAAAATTATAAGAGGTATAGATGGCATAGACCACAGGAATTTTCTCCCTTATCAGTGATGAATAAAACTAGAGGACATAGAGTTAGAGTAAGTTGGAGGGGGGAGAGACATTTAGAGGGGATTTGAGGAGGACCTTCTTCACCCAGAGACTGGTGAGAACCTGGAATGCACTGCCGTGGTGAAAGAAGAGTTGCTTACAGCTTTAAAGAGGTGTCTAGATGAGCACTTGATCATCTAGACTTGAAGACTACGGGTCACGTGCTGAAAGATAGAATTAATACAGATGAGTGCCCACTAGTTGTTGTGAACCATGGTGTGTCGAATGGCCTGTTTCCATGCTGTATGACTCTATAACCCTCATCACATCTTCCCCTCTCCTCCCCTTTCTGCATTTTGCATTTACTGTCATTTCATGACTCCCTGGTCCACTCTTCCATCCCTACCCACCACTCCACATCCCATGGCACCTTCCCATGCAACTGGAGGAGATGTCCGTTCACCTCTTCCCTCCTCGCCATGCAGGGACCCAAACAATCATTCCTTGTGAAGCAGTGATTCACTCGCATTTCTTCTGATCTAGCCCACTGCATTCAGTGTTCACAAATGTGACCTCCTCTACAGTGAAGGAACCGAACGCTGATTGGGTGACAGTTTTGCAGAGCAGTTGTGCTCAGTCCTTGGGTGATCCTGACTTCCTGTTGCATGCTACTTTAATTCTCAATCCTACTTCCATCCTGACCTGTCTGTCTGTGGTCTCTTCCACTGCCATATTGAGAACCAACGTAAACTAGAGGAATGACATTGGTATTGGTTTATTATTGTCACTTGTACCGAGGTACAGTGAAAAGCTTGTCTTACAAACCGATCGTACAGGTCAATTCATTACACAGTGCAGTTACAGTGAGTCAGTACAGAGTGCATTGATGTAGTACAGCTAAAAACAATAACAGTACAGAGTAAAGTGTCGCAGCTACAGAGAAAGTGCAGTGCAATAAGGTGCAAGGTCACAACAAGGTAGATCGTGAGGTCATAGTCCATCTCATTGTATAAGGGAGCTCTTCAATAGTCTTATCACAGTGGGGTAGAAGCTGTCCTTAAGTCTGGTGGTACGTGCCCTCAGGCTCCTGTATCTTCTACCCGATGGAAGAGGAGAGAAGAGAGAATGTCCCGGGTGGGTAGGGTCTTTGATTATGCTGTCTGCTTCACCAAGACAGCGAGAGGTAAAGACAGTCCAAGGAAGGAAGGCTGGTGTCCGTAATGCGCTGGGCTGTGTCCACAACTCTCTGCAGTTTCTTGCGGTCCTGGGCAGAGCAGTTGCTTTACCAAGCCATGATACATCCAGATAGGATGCTTTCTATGGTGCATCAGTAAAAGTTGGTGAAAGTCAAGGGGGACAAACCAAATTTCTTTAGCCTCCTGAGGAAGTAGAGGCACTGGTGAGCTTTCTTGGCTGTGGCTTCTACGTGATTTGACCAGGACAGGCTGTTGGTGATGTTCACTCCCAGGAACTTGAAGCTCCCAACCCTCTCGATCTCAGCACCATTGATGTAAACAGGTGCATGTACACTGCCCCCTTTCCTGAAGTCAATGACCAGCTCTTTTGTTTATCTTCCATTTGCACACTTTTCAACTTTCATTCTAAATAGTTGCATTCTCCAACTTTGGGAAACTGCTCTCTCGTCGTTTCCCATTATGTTGTGTCCCTTTCTCACTGGTTTCTTTAAAATATCTCACTAATGTCCAGTACTCACATTCCTTATCACTTGATCTGTCGTAACCTACCTCCTTCTGGACTTTCATCTTGCATCTCACTCCTCCCCACCACTCCTCCCCACCACCCCCCCCCCCACCCGCCCAAGCTCGGATTTGAAAACCATAAACCCTGTTATTGTTTTACCTTGTACTACCTCAATGCTTTGTTGTAATGAATTGATCTGTATGAACGGTATGCAAGACAAGTTTTTTTCACTGTACCTCGGTACATGTGGCAATAATAAAAGAATTTACCTCCACTCTTGCACCCAGTTCTGAGGAAGGATCCCTGACCTGAGACCTTAACTTGTTTTTCTTTCCACAGTTGCTGCCTGACTGGGTAAGTTCTTCAAGAAATTCTGTCTTTGTGCTTTTTAGAGATGGGTGCCTGAGCTTTATGATGACACAGTGTGCTTCTGTAGACAAACAAGTGTCTCAGATTTTTTTTTAATATGTTAAGTACAATTATTGTTGTTTATCTGCACTTACTAAATAATGCTTTTCTGCACTCATGACTATGTGGGTAGGCACAGCTCAAAAACCATCTATAAATTCGCCGATGAGACCACTATTGTTGGCAGAATCTCAGGTGGCAATAAGAAGGCATGCAGGAGTGAGCTAGATTGCCTGGTTGAGCGGTGTCGCAACAACCTCACACTCAACGTCGGGAAGACCAAGGAATTGACTGTGGACGGGGAAGTCAGGAGAACACACACCAGTCCTCATTGAGGGGTCAGCTGTGGAAAGGGTGAACAGTTTCAAGTTCCTGGGCGTCAACATCTCAGAGGATCTATCCTGGACCCAACACAAATTGATGCAGTCACGAAGAAGGCATGCCAGTGGCTCTACTTCATTAGGAGTTTGAGGAGATTTGGTATGTCATCAAAGACTCGTGCAAATTTCTATAGATGTACGGTGGAGATGTACAGTGGTTGCATCACTGCCTGGTATGGAGGCTCCAATGTGCAGGATCGAAAGAGGCTGCAGAGGGTTGTAGACTCAGCCAGCTCCATCACGGGAAGAACTCCCCCCCCCCCCCCCCCCTTCAAGGACATCTACAAGAGGCAGTGCCTCAAGAAGGCAGCATCAATCATTAAGGACCCTCACCATCCGGGACATGCCCTCTTCTCATTACTACCATCAGGGAGGAGGTACGGGAGCCTGAAGACCCACACTCAACATTTCAGGAACAGTTTCTTCCCCTCTGCCATCAGATTTCTGAACAGTCCATGAACTCTACCTCATTATTCCTCTTCTGCATTATTTTATTTATTTTTTGGTAACTTATAGTAATTTTAATGTCTTTCACTGTACTGCAACAAATTTCATGACTTTAGCCAGTGATAATAAACCTGATTCTGATTCTTTTGACCAGGTACCTGAAAACTTTATGTCTCAAACCCAGGACCTGGATTTTGAAGAGGCACCTGGTAGCAAGTCATTGCAAAGGTAACTTGGTATATAAATGTACCTTGGTCTATAGACATACTGCTGGATTGCAGCAGGTTGTTATGCATAGTTTCCTGAAAGTGGTGTCACAGGTAGACAGTGGTGAAGAAGGCATTTGCTATGCTGGCTTTCATCAATCAAGGAGGCATTGAGTAAAGGAGTTGGAACGATATGCTGCTGTTGCGCAAGACATAGGTTGGCCAAACCATTGAGTAGTGACCTGCAGGTTATTCATCCATGACATTGTTACCTCAAAGTCTAACTCTCCAATGTGTTTCTGGTCCCCATATTCCATTTAAACTTAACTAAAACTCTGCTGTCCACATCCTTACACTGATCTCACCAGTCTGTGCTCACTAACCTTCATTAACTCCCTGAGGGACAATGCCTCAATTGTCATCCTAATTTCAGATAACCTCTGTAGTCTCATCTCACATCTCTGTAATCTTCCCAATTCTACAGGCACTTTTCCAGTTCCAGCCTTGTGTATACCCCTTGCTAGTGGTGCCTTCATCTGTCTTATGCTCTAGAATTCTTTCCCTAAACCCTTTTGACTCTTTTAAGATAAAGAATTGAAACAAGTAAGTTGTGATGTCTTGGAACATGAATGAATTAACAAAGATGACGTACTGGCGGTCCAAAAGCACATTAAAGAGGATAAATCCCCAGGGCCTGACCAAGTGCATCTTTGGACCTTATGGGAAGCTAGAGAAAAAAATTGTGGAGGGCCTTGCGGAGATACTTGCCTCATCTTTAGCCAAAGGTAAAGTTTCGCAAGACTGGAGGTTGTTTAATGTTGTACTGTTATTTAAGAAGGGTAGCAAAGACAAGCCAGGGAACTACAGGTGGTGAGCCTGACATCAAACCTACCTTTACCAAGGTTTACCAAGTGACAAAGTCACTTTACCAAGGCCTTTGACAAGGTCCTGCATGGAAAGGTAGTCTGAAAGGTTAGATCACATGGAATCAGAGAGAGCTAGCTAAGTGCATACATCATCAGCTTGATGGTAGGAAGCAGAGGGTGATGGTAGAAAGTTGTTTTGCGGTCTGGAGGCTTGTGATTAATGGTGTGCCTCAGGTTGGTGCGGGGCCCGTTGTTGTTCATCATTATGTACAATTTGGATGAGAATATACAAGGCATGGTTAGCAAGTTTGGAGATGACACTAAAATAGGTGGTATCATAGACAGTGAAGGTTATTTTAAAAAAAATTACAAGGTGATCTTGATCAGCTAGGTAAGTGGGCCGAGGAATGGCAAATGGCATTCATTTCAGATAAGTGCAAGGTCTTGGCATTTTGGGAAGTAAAACCAAGGTAGGATTGTCATAGTGAATGGTAGAGCCTTGGGGAGTGTATTAGAACAGAGGATCCTAGGTGTACAAGTACATAGTTCCCTGAAAATGGTGTCACAGGGCTTCATCAGTCAGGGCATTGAGTATAGGATTTGGGATGATATGTTGCTGTTGCACCAGATGTTGGTGAGGCCACACCTGGAGTATTGTGTACAATTTTGGTTACCCTGTTATAGGAAAGATGTCACTAAGCTGGAAAGACCGCAAAGAAGATCTACGAGAATGTTGCCAGGACTCAAGGGCCTGTGTTAAAGGGAGAGGTTGGGCAGGCTAGGGTTTTGTTCATTGGAGCATGGGACACTAAGAGGTGACATTATAGAGGTGTATAAAATCATGAGGAGTATAGATAGGATGAAAGCACATGGTCTTTTTCCCAGGGAAAGGGAATCAAAAACTGGAGGGCATAGGTTTAAGGTGAGGGGAAAAAATTTAAAAAGGACCTGAGGGAAAACTTCACGCAGAGGGTAGTGCATATATGGAACATGCTGCCAGATGAAATTATTGAAGCAGGTACAATAACAACATTTTAAAAAAAAAACATTTGAAAGGCATGTGAATAGGAAGGTTTTAGAGGGATATGGCTAAGCGTGGGCAAATGGGACTTAGATGGGCATCAGTCGGCATGGACCAATTGGGCTGAAGGGCCAGTTTCCGTGCTGTATTTCTCTATGACTCTGACTTGCTCTTCTTCATTGTCTATCTACAGTAGTTCCATTTGCCTGCAATAGGTCCATATCTTCTTTGCCTTGCCTATTTAAGTGCCTGTCTAAATGTTTCTTGAATGTAGTGATTGTAGATGATTCCACTACCTCTTCTAGCAGCAAGTTCCAGACATCAACCACTCTGTGCTTTTAAAAAAAACTTTTCCCTCATATCCACTTTAAAACTCATTCCTCTCACCTTCTGTTAAATATAGTCTACACCCTTAAAGTCTGTTAATTATTTATGATCTTGTAAATTATCAGGCTACTTCATCTGTTGAGGAGTAACTAATTATTATAGCACCATCATTTTGTACAGAATGAGAATTATCTTCAGTTATTTACTGGAGACTTTGTAAAGGAACGTACAGCACATTATTTAATTCTAGCTTAATCAATCAAAGCTCTCTCAAGGCAATAAGGACTTCTAGAACAATGCTACAGAGCAGGTTATTTAAGATCCAGTGATTAATTAGAGATCTTTTCATTAGATAACTGGAGATAGAGGCCATGCCAAAGAACTTTACAGTCAGTTTGAGAGTGATATACTAAAGTACAAAACTAGAGTTTTAAAAGTAAATAAAGTTATATCTGTATGAGCATGAATTAGGTAGGCAGAGTAGATAAGATGGTAGATGTGTGATAATTTTCAATTAACACCACTGAGAAATATAAATTTCCAAGGAAAACCTGAGTTATTTGTGGGTAACTAAAGAGATTTAAAGGACATTTAGATTGCTCGTAACATTGCAAAGAAGAGCAAGGCTGAGGATTGAGATAATTTCTGAGCTCAACAAAGGGTGACAAGGTGAAAAAGGAGGTGATAGAATACAAGATTAAATTAGTAAGAAATAGTTCGTGTTTTCTAAAAGTGTATAAAATGAAGAGTTGTGAGATTAAACAATCTATTCAAGCATGAGACAGGAGAAATTTCAATCAAGAAAGAAGAAAAGATTGGGGTTTTTGAAGATATTTGGCATCTTTCATTGCAGTAGAAGACATGTTACAAGTGGGTGGGAGGAGGGGTAAACCAAAAATTTAATGAGTGGAAGAAATTTAAAGTAATTAATATGAGCAAAGAAAAAAGTGCTGGAGAAATGAATAGGACCAAAAATCCAGTTAAATCCTTGAACGTGATACTTTATCCTAAAGATTTTAGAAGAATGGTTCAGAAACTAACCAGAACTTGGTCTGGCTGTACATAACTTCTATCTGCCATTTTATATTTGAGGCTACTTTACTCTTAACCACTCCCTTTATGATTTAAAACATCTTTTGTGTTGATAATGAAATTCCAGCAAGTGCCTTTTAATTGATTTTTTTTTTGGTAGCTCTACCTACCTGTTTTGTCATCTTTTTCAACTTCTGTTCATTTTTCACAATCATTCAATTTTACTTTTAAATCTCTCCCAGTCACCAAGATCTGTGCAGGTTTTTGCATCTTTAGTTTCATGGCTTCCCTTACTATCACTATTTTTTTTAAAACAGAACCTTTCCCTTCAGCAGAGAAGTGATCTCATTGAGGTGTACATGATTTTCAGGAATATTGCTGGTGAGGGGGTATGCTGAAAGGCTGTGCTTTGATTTGCACTACATTTTGAAAAGAAGCTGAAATCTGATGGCTTTTAGTAAAGGTAAATGCATTAGATCTTGCTTAGTTTAAACATGCTATTTTTTTTTAAAAAAAGGTCCACGTATTTTGTTGTAAAAGTTGCACAGGTAGTTTTAAATGTGCATAAACATCACCTGCATTCATGCCAACATTTGCTGATCTGTCGGCCTTTGTTCTCACCACTTGAAACAAGATGCACTAAAGTTTTGGGTAAGTGAGTTGTCCCCCACTAACCTCACTAAAACAGATTACCTGGTCATTATTGCATTGTTTATTAGTTGATGTGTTTCCTATCTTAGAATAACTGTAATGTACTTGATTGACATTAAGCCCTTTGAGAAGCTGAGGTTTTACGTGAAAGGCACTATTTAAGTATGTGTTTTGTTTTAAGAGCAAACATCTAATTGACTGTGGGTGAAGGTTAAAGTGTAGTGACAGCTGAATTGTTTTCTTTCACTAGGGCACTCAGCCATTTGAAACATCTAAAGGAACTTGTTGATGATATTGGTGCTAAGAAGAAAAAAGAAATGCAGAACGATCGATACAATTGATAAGCAACCTAGCTGAATTTTTTGTAGTACAATATCTATAGTGTGTAGTTTAACCAAATAAATCTTTTTTTAATAAATTTAATTGATCAAAATGTGCTATCACGTTGTGATGTTTGAGTTCCCTGACTGCAGCTACGTTTCCTTTTCATGCCAGATTACATTCTTTTAAATTGACAAACCTTGCTTGGGGTGAACTGTTTACCTTAGCCTGTGTGAGAAACGTTCTTCTTGTGGTCTAAGAATCATACAGGAATTCCTTTGAGGTACAAGATGGCAAATCAATAATTTTGAGAATGGAACACAGTAATATAGGTTTGCAAATGGAAATCAAGCTGGATGGTAAATTAGACTGGCACTTCCAGATGTGAGGTGTTTGATATGCAAGGTCAGTGATGTGCAAGGTTAGTGGTGCAATGTTGTTTTAGAATGTTAGTGGGAAGAATTAGGTTTCGTTAGTCAGTCATAACAGAAACATGCATTCATCACAGTCTGTACAGCAGTCCAAATTTTTAGTCTACTGCAGAATATACTTGAGGTTGTACTGATTCTGAACCTTACTTTAATTATAGTGGCTTTGGGTGATGTACACTAACACCTACACCTCCTTACTTTTGGTGCCTTGGCAGCTGTCCTATTTGGTGTGGTACGTGAGCTAGACTTTGCAGAACAGGCTTCTGAGACACCTAGAAGGTTCCTACCTTGGCCTCTCCAAGGATGTCCATCCTAATGTCACTGGAAACTAAACTTTTGCAAGTCTGTGCTTACAGAGATCTGCAACCTTCTGCAGCTAGATCTCCAGCGACTAATCTGTGTCTGATAGAGACACGAGAGACTGCAGATGCTGGAATCTGGAGTAACAAACAATCTGCTGGAAGAACTTAGCAGGTCAAGCAGCATTTGTGGGAGGAAAGGCATTGTCGATGTTTCGAGTGGAAACCCTGCATCAGGACTGTGATTGCCTGTGTCTATTGAAGGTCAAGGTCATTGTAACTATAAATTTTTTAGCCTTGGTAATTTATGGTGGTGGTGGCTGGTCTGTTCTATATCTCAGTTTGCTGTTCACAGCAACATTAGAGAAGTCACTGATGTTCTCTAACCTTGGAATGGAGTCCTCTATTTTCCTTTAATTGTGATCATCAGATGTGCCAGAGGCATGCTGATGTGTTAATTGGCTTCTGTGAATTGTTGCTTAATGTTGATAAGTGGCAAAGGAACCAAAGCAGCATTGATGGGCATGTGCAAGAGAATAAATTGCAGAGCTATAGGGGAATACAAGATGATTGGGTCTGATGGGATTGTTCAGAATCCAATGGACTGAATGGCCTCTTTTAAATAGTCACATTTTGTTTCAAAAGTTCAAATTCTGGTCATTTGCTTATGCTGTTAGCAGCAACAACAGAATTACATTCTGTAGCAACCTGAAACTACATGCCAAGTATATACTTTGCTCTATCATTACCGTCAAATAAAGTGACCAGTCCTTAAAGTGAGAAGTGTAGGAGAACATGTCAGGAGTAACAGGAGGTGTACCTAAAAATGAGATGTCGGTCTGGCACAGCTACAACAAACTACTTGAATGCAAAACAGCAGGTGAAACATGTTATAGACAACCAACATACTACATCAAAGGTCTGTAGACTTGCCACATCTAGTTTAGAACAATGGTGGGCATTTAAACTACTAACAAGAGGGCAGCAAGGCTTCACGTACATCTTTGATGATTGCAGAGAGCAGCAAGAGTGAGCAAGGCTTGCATTGTTCGCAGAAATGTCAAATGAATGTCCTCTCAGCTTTCTCCTGATGTTTTCTACAAGATAGACGTAATTTTTTTCATTCCAGGTAATATTAAGAAATGGTTGTGGGCACTAAATACACTGAGGATGATGGGTCCCGATAGCATCCAAACTGTAATGCTGAGGACAAGAGCTTTAGATCTAGCTGTGCCTCTCTCCAAGCTGTTCCAACTCAACTAGCATCTTCCTGACCATGTAGAAAATCACCAACATAAGGCCTTTCTACAAAAGTCAGTTGATTCCTAACAAATTAGCGTAGCAAGCTACCCAATTCAAGAACAGTAAGAGATTAGCAATAAATCCCGACTATGTCCATGAATGAATGGAAGAAAAAAACAAAACATAGGACTAATCTAAACAGGCATAGTAGCATATCTACCATGGTAGCATCAGGGTTCAACTCCTGCCACTGCCTAAGAAGTTTGTACATTCTGCCCGTGACAGCGTGGGTTTCCTCCGGGTGCTCCGGTTTCCTCCCATATTCCAAAGACGTACGGGTTAGTAGGTTGACATGGGTGTAATTGGGTGGCGCAGGCTCGTTGGGCCAGAAGGGCCTGTTACTGTGCTGTATAAATAAAAAGTTTAAAGCCCCATCAGTGTAGTCTTGATCATCACCAAATGATGGAAGCTGCCATGAATTGTGCTATCTGACAGCATTTACTATAATCTGCCACTTTTGCATCACTCAGTTCTAGACAGCTGTTGATAAAGACGCTGAATTCCAGTACTCTGGTAAAAGCAACTTCCCCTGACATCAGCATAGCTTTTGACTGAGGGTAGGATCAGGGAACCTAAAAGAACCTTTCTCTTACCCCTTTTCTGAGTTCAGCCTGAACTTCTCTGGGTGGGGTACAACCAGTCAAGGCTTGCAGGGTAGCACTAAACCGAACTCCATTAAAGGTTTTTTGAGACCAAGTGCTTAAAAATGCATAATATAAATTACAAGCACTTGAAATAAAACAACATTTGATATTACAAGAAATGACAGAATATTATGTCCCTAGTTTCCTTGCAGTTTGCTAAAGTTTGCCCTGACCACTATAATGTGAAAATAACACTATTGACAATTTGATCAACACAATTCCCCCCTCCATCTTTACTCTGTTTCTTTGCTGCAAGTCTAAGAATTGATCCCCTTAGTGGACCAGTCTATTATCATTAAGGAAATGCCACTCTGTTTGGTGTTCAATCATTAGCACAGCAAAATTAGTTTGATGGGGAAAAGTCTGAGTTTATTAGTATTATGAAAGGTCAGTGAATTGGTCTTACTCTAGTGACAGTTCTATTTTACATTTTCAAAGGCTGTTAAGGACAAACACAGACGTGGTGGAACTATTGTGACTTAAATGTTTATGTAACTGCTGTTGACAGCCAGACCACAGTGGCTCAGGGAACATAGAATTAAGAACAATACAGCACAGGAACAGGCCCTTTGGCCCACGATGTTGTGCTGAACTAATTAAACTGATAATTAAATTCCTAATTAAACTATTCACATCTGCCCACACAATGTCCATGTCCCTCCATTTCCTGCACATTCATGTGTCTATCTAAGACACTGTTAAGCGCCTTATTGTATTTGCCTCCACTACCACCCATGGCAGTGCAATCCAGGCACCCACCACTCTGTTTTTAAAAAAAAACAATTTTCCCCACATATCTCCTTTGAATGTATTCCCTTGCACCTTAAATGTATGCCTTCTAATCCATTTTGACCCTGGGGAAAAGACACTGGCTGTCTATCTGTGCCTCCCATAATCTTATGAACTTCTATCTTGACCTCTCCTTATAGCACATACCCTGTAATCCTTTTTCCCAGGGCAACAATGGCTAACACGAGGGGACATAATTTTAAGGTGATTGGAGGAAGGTACAAGGGGGATGTCAGGGGTAAGTTTCTTTACACAGAGTGGTGGGTGCATGGAACACACTGCTGGCAGAGGTTGTGGGGGCAGATACATTAGGGACATTTAAGAGACTCTTAGACCCATGAATGATAGAAAAATAAGGGGCTATGTGGGTGGGAAGGGTTAGATAGATCTTAGAGCAGGATAAAATGTTGGCACGACATTGTGGGCCGAAGGGCCTGTACTGTGCTGTAGTGTTCTATGTAATCCAGGCAGCATCCTGATAACATTTACTGCACCCTCTCCAAAGCCTCCACATCCTTCCTATAATGGGACAACCAGAATTGAATGCAGTACTCCAGATGCACCCTAACTAGAATTTTATAAAACTGCAATATAACTTACTGATTCTTGAACTCAATACCTCGACAAATAAAGGCAGGCATGCCATACACCTTCTTTACCACCCTGTGCAGCCATTTTCAGGGATCTATGGACTCGAACCCCAAGATCCCTCTGCACATCAACGCTGTTAAGGGTTTTGCCATTAACGGTGTGATGTCCCTTAACATTTGATCTCCCAAAGAGCAACACCTCACATTTGGCCGGACTAAACTCCATCTAGCATTTTTCTGCCCATATCTACAACAGATCTATATCCCTCCATTCCTTTGACAATCTTCTACACTATCCACAACACCACCAATCTTTGTATCGTCTGTGAACTACATTTTCAGCCAGGTCATTTATATATATCGCAAACAGCAGCGGTTCCAGTATGGATCCCTGCGGAACACTTCTAGTCACAGACCTTCAGCCAGAATAAGTCCCATCGATCACTACCCTTTTGTCTTCTATGGGCAAGCTGATTCTGAATCCAAACCGCCAAGTCACCGTGGATCTCATGCATCTTAATCTTCTGGATGAGCCCACCATGAGGGACTTTGTCAAACGCCTTATTAAAATTCATGTGGACGACATCCACAGCTCTTCCTTCATCAGTCACCTCCTCGAAAAACTCAGTCAAGTTAGTGAGGCATGACTTAACCTGCACAAAGCTATGCTGACTGTCCCTAATTAGGCAATGGTTTTCCAAACGCTCATAAATCTTATCCCTAAGAATCCTCTCCAATAACTTCCCTACCACTGACTTGAGACTCATTGGTCTATAGTTGCCAGGATTATCCCTGTTTCCCTTCTTGGATAGTTAATAGTTAAAATGAAATAGTTGAATTCTAACATGTCAAAGTTGAGTTTATTCTCATGTGCACAAGTACATATATACACAGGTGCAATGTAAAACTTACTTGCAGTAGCGTCACAAACACATAGCATCATACAGTATAAACAGCGTTCACAAGTCATTATTCTTATCCCTATGTATCTCAGCATAGATAATCACCTCTCGCAGTACCTTCAGCTAAATCCTGTTTTAAAAATTCCCTTGATTCCCCACAACATGCTGGAACATAAAGCTTGGTCAAGTTTTATTAATGAAGGCTACAACACTACATTTAAAGTGTTTCTGCCTGACCCCATTAATACCGGTTCATCTTGAGTTAAATGTGCTCTCGCTTCAGATTTGGCTACAATCTCTATAATGTTAATTGGAAATTGGGGAAACTCTCTACTGGCTTAAAAAATGTGGTTGTTGCTTTTGGAGGGCATTCAGAAGTGGCACAGCTTGTAGAGGTGCTGCCTCATGGTTGTAGAGACCCCATTTAATCTTGACTTCTTATGCTGCCTGTGTGAGTTTGCACATTCTCCCTATGACAGCGTGGATTTCCTCTGGTTGCTCTGATTTTCTTCCACATCCCAAAGCCCTGTGGGTTGGTAGGTTAATTTACCACTGTAACTTACCCCTAGTGTGTAGGTGTGTGGTAGAATCTAACCAGAGTTGGTGGAAATGTGGGAAGACTAAAATGGCATTAGTATAGGATTGGTGTAAATGGGTGCTTAATGGTTGGTGTGGACTAAAGGGCCTGTTTCTGTGTTGCATGACTGTACGACTTTTATGATTTAGATTTCAATGCAACTGGAGGACATTGGTGCAGGAGTTTGTCTGGGTTCCATCCTGGCCTCAACCATCTTCAACTGCTTCATCAGTGGCTTTCCTTCCATCTCATAGTTTGAAGCAATAATCCATAAAACAGTGGCACGTGCAACTCCTTAGAAAATTAAACAGTCCATGGCTAAACGCAGCAAACGGGGGTAATGTGAAATCCTGGGCCGAAAAATGGTTGGTGTGAATGTTACTTATCCAAAAGAGTCAAACCACCTCTCCTTGCCACTCAAAGACATTACCCTTGCTCAGTCCACCTCCCCTCCTTCCTTCTTCCATTGACATTATGAAGGTCTCCACTGGTCAGAAGCTAAACCGAGACAGCTAAATAGATGCTGCAGTCACAGGAACAGGCCAAAGACTGTGTACTCTACAGAAAGTGACTCACTTTTCCCAAGTCCTCTCCATCAAGTTTCATAAGACAAAGGGGCAGAAGTCGGCCCATCGAGTCTGCTCCACCATTCTATCATGAGCTGATCCATTTTCCCATTTAGCCCCTCTCCCCCACTTTCTCACTATAACATTTGATGCCCTGGCTACTCAGATACCTATGAATCTCTGCCTTACATACACCCAATGACTTTGCCTCCACAGCCGCCTGTGGCAACACATTCCACAGATTCACCACTCTCTGGCTAAAGAAATTTCTCCGCATCTCTGTTCTGAATGGGCGCCCTTCAATCCTGAAGTCGTGCCCTCTTGTACTAAACTCCCCTACCATGGGAAACAACTCTGCCACATCTACTCTGGCCAGGCCTTTTAACATTCAAAATGTTTCAATGAGGTCCCCCCTCATTCTTCTGAACTCCAAGGAGTACAGCCCAAGAGCTGTCAAACGTTCCTCATATGTTAACCCTCTCATTCCTGGAATCATTCTAGTGAACCTTCTCTGAACCCTCTCCAATGTCAGCACCTCCTTTCTTAAATAAGGAGCCCAAAAATGCACATAGTACTCCAAGTGAGGTCTTACCAATGCCTTAGAGAGCCTCAACACCACATCCCTGCTCTTATATTCTATTCCTCTAGAAATGAATGCCAACATTGCAAACGCCTTCTTCACCACTGACTCAACCTTGAGATTAACTTTTAGGGTATCCTGCACGAGGACTCCCAAGTCCCTTTGCATTTCTGAATTTTGAATTTTCTCCCCATTTAAATAATAGTCTACCCATTTATTTCTTCTACCAAAGTGCATGACCATACACTTTCCAACATTGTATCTCATTTGCCACTTCTTTGCCCATTCACCCAGTCTATCCAAGTCTCTCTGCAAACTCTCCATTTCCTCAACAGTACACACCCCTCCGCCTATCTTTGTATCATCGGCAAACTTAGCCACAAAGCCACTTATTCCATAATCCAAATCGTTGATATACAATGTAAAAATAAGCGGCCCCAACACGGACCCCTGCGGAACACCACTGGTAACCGGCAGCCAACCAGAATGGGATCCCTTTATTCCCACTCTATGTTTCCTACCAATCAGCCAATGCTCTATCCATGCTCGTAACTTTCCTGTAATTCCATGGGCTCTTATCTTGCTTAGCAGCCTCACGTGCTCACCTTGTCAAAGCCCTTCTGAAAATCCAAATACGCAACATCCACTGCATCTCCTTTGTCCAGCCTGCTTGTAATATCCTCAAAAATTGCAATAGGTTTGTCAGGCAGGATTTTCCTTTAAGGAAACCATGCTGAGTTCGGCCTAGCTTGTCATGTGCCTCCAGGTACTCCATAACCTCATCCTTGACAATTGACTCCAACAACTTCCCAACCACCGATGTCAGGCTAACAGGTCTATAATTTCCTTTTTGCTGCCTTGCACCCTTCTTAAATAGCGGAGTGACATTTGCAATTTTCCAGCCCTCCGGAACCATGCCAGAATCTATCAAATCTATTGATTCTGATTCTGATCATTACTAAAGCCTCCGCAATCTCTACAGCTACCTCCTTCAGAACACGACGTGCATTCCATCTGGCCCAGGAAATTTATCTACCCTTAGAGCATTCAGCCTCCGGAGTACCTTCTCTGTTGTAATCGTGACTGCACACACTTCTCTTCCCTGTCCGGTATACTGCTGATGTCTTCCTCAGTGAAGACTGATGCAAAAACTCATTCAGTTCCTCTGCCATCTCCTTGTCTCCCATTACAATTTTTCCAGCATCGCTTTCTATCAGTCCTATATCTACTCTCGCCTGTCTTTTACTCTTTATATACTTGAAAAAGTTTTTAGTATCCTCTTTGATATTATTTGCTAGCTTCCTTTCATAGTTCATCTTTTCCTTTCTAATGACCTTCTTGGTTGCCTTTTGTAAGTCTTTAAAAGCTTCCCAATCCTCTATCTTCCCACTAATTTTTGCTTCCTTGTATGCCCTCTCCTTTGCTTTTACTTTGGCTTTGACTTCTCTTGTCAGCCACGGTTGTGTCCTTTTTCCATTCGAAAATTTCTTTTTTGGAATATATCTGTCTTGCACTTTCCTCACTTCTTGCAGAAACTCCAGCCATTTCTGCTCTGCCGTCCTTCCCGCTAGAGTCCCTTCCCAGTCAACTTTGGCCAGTTCCTCTCTCATGCACAACTTTGCAAGAGATACAAAGGCACAAGACACAACTTTGGAGTATGATGGCATTCTCTCCACTTGTCTGGATGAGTATAGCTCCCACAACACTCAAGAAGCCTGACACCATCTGGAACAAAGCAGTCCAGATGAATTTTTATCTTCAACATTAATACCCTCTGGGACAGATGCAGCATGCTGCAGTGTGTTCATCTTCAAGATGCATCACAGAAACTTTCAAAGGCTCCATCAGCAAACCCACAATGTCTGCTACGTAGAATAACTAGAACAGCAGGTGCTTCCTAGTGCCACTGTCTCCAAGTTCTCCATAAGTCTATAATTATGCTGTTCTTCTGTCATCATTGCTGAATCAAAATCCTTGTACTCCCTCCCAGTAACACTGTGAGGGTACCTCCCACACTAGGACATCTCACTGCTACCTTCTTATGGATAATTAAGATTGGGCTCATGAATTTTTAAAAATTTTACTGAATAGTTCCACTATGTTTTGATTTAATTCAGATTTCCAGTATGCATAGTATTTTGGTTCTAAATTTGGCCTTGTATGTGATTATATTTTTTAGGTCTGCACTAACATTAATATCTAGGTGATGGTATGGTTCTCTGACAATTGCTTAAACAGGAATCACTGCTGATGATTAAGGCAAATATTTGTATTGCTTGGCATGCCATGGGACTTATAAGCTATTTTTAAGAGCGTCATATTTAGCTCCACCACTGATCTTGAAACAATGGATTAGATATCAGTTGTCTGCATCTTCCAGTTCTTTCACTCCTGTCCATCCATGCAGCCCCTTCCAAGAACAATATGTTGGTCTCTGCATTTCATTCTACTAAAATTAGCCTGTACTGGAATCCACCAATTCAGAAACCTGTTCTGATTATTGGAGATATGAGTTTAAATCCTCCTCCAGCAGCTGGGGAATTCAAAATCCAGTAAATAATTGAATCTGGAATGAAAGGCAAATAGCAGATTGCCATAAAATCCATCTGGTTCATAAATGTCCTTTAGGGAAGGAATTTGACCATCTTTACCCAGCCTGGCCTAGATGTAACTCCAGACCAACAACAATGTGGTTAACACTTAACTGCCCACCGATAAAACACAGCAAGATAATTAGGAAAGGGTAATAAATGCTGTACTCGCTAGTAGCACCCACATCCTGTGAAGGGAATATTAAAAAGAAGATCAAAATACTGTCTTGTTTATTGTGTCCTTGCACAGATTATTTTTATTTCAAAAATATACTTTATTCATAGCAATATATACAGGAAATACAATTGGTACACATCTTTCTCTACATTCACTGTGCTATCAAATTAATACATTCTTTTACAGTGTGTCAATGCCACTCACACTTCCTCCATAGACAATACCCCCATGAAACGTTTGAGAGGCAGTTCCACAAGGCATAGCCCCTCAGTGTCTAGTGGCAGCATGACCCTACACTGTGGTCCTCCATAATACCTTTGTGGTGGCTACACTGAGCTTCAGTGCATCCCTCAGCACATACTTTGCGCGCTGGGATGTGTCAGTCAGCAGCATTCACTTGTACAGATAAAAGTGGCACTACCATTTTTAATTCAGGTTACAATTAGGCAGGAAATAAGGGCATAATGTGGAGAGACAAGATTTGTCATGCACATTAGATTCAAAGTATTGATGATTCACTCACCAACTTTTATTGATGCCCCATAAAAAGCTTCCTATCTGGATGCATCTCGCCTTGGTATGGCAATTGCTCTGCCCGGGACCACAAGAAACTGCAGAGTTGTGGACACAGAGCACATCACGGAAACTGGCCTCCCCTCCATAGACTCTGTCTATACCTCTCACTGCCTTGGCGAAGCAGCCAACATAATCAAAGACCCCACCCACCCAGGTCATTCTCTTTTCTCTCCTCTCCCATCAGGCAGAAGACAAAGGAGCCTGAGGGCACATACCATCAGGCTCAAGGACAGCTTCTACACAGTGATAGGACTATTGAATGGTTCTCTTATATTATGAGATGGACTATTGACCTCACAATCTACCTTGTTTGGCCTTGCAGCTTATTATCTACCTGCAATGCACTTCCATGTAGCTGTGACACTTCACTCTGTATTCTGTTATTGTTTTTACCCTGTACTACCTCAGTGCACTCTGTACTACCTCAATGTACTGTGTAATGAATTGATCTGTACGAACGGTATGCAAGACATGTTTTTCCTGGTACCTCGGTACAAGTGACAATAATAAACCAATACCAGTACCAATACCATCTGAAGTACAGATAGGCCAATCTATCAGTGCAAACCTGTCATGAAAGACTCATTTATTTATCCACAAAGCCAGGTAGAAAGATGTATTGAAGTTGCAATTTAAAGATATAATGATGAATGTTCTGTGAACTGATTTCTCTTTTCACAGATATTGCTTGACTGCTTGAGTCCTTTCAGCATTTCTGTTTTTGTTTCAGTTTTAATTTAACTATACCAATTGTTGGTCATCCTTCCCTGAAACTTGACCTTGTGGTTCAAAGTCCAACAGGTGGTAAACATCACAGTTTTATCTTGAATGTATCTGATACTTTCATTGTGCCTGTTCAATTGGTCAATGAAAAGTCTTTGGCGTGGGGAGGTGCCTCTGTTGGTTCTTCCACATGTTGGTGTCTAAATTATCTGCCTGCTTCTTTAAACAGCGATAGAAATATATTATGTTATGAGAGGCATAGATAGGGTAGATAGTCAAAATCTTTTTTCCCATAGTAGGGGTTCAAAAACATTCCAAAACAGTGCAATCCCAATTACCTTCTGTAGTGACCTAGCCCAACACTGACTGGTCTTCAAGAATGTATCAGTATCTAGAACTTCCCAGTTAGCACTACCAAGTGTGCACTTTCCCATGTTTAGAGGTATCAAAAACAAGAGGGCATTGTTTTACAGTGAGAAGTACGAGATATAGAGGGGATCTGAGGGGTAAGTTTTTTTTACATAGAGAGTGATTGTTATTTGGAACATGCCGCCAGAGGAGGTGGTGGAATCAGATACAATTACTATGTTTAGGGGGCATTTGAGGAGGCAAATCAGGGTAGGGCTTTAATAGTGAATGGTAGGGACCCGGGCAGTGTTGTAGAACAAAGTGACCTTGGATTACAAATACATGGTTCCCTGAAAGCGGCATCAAAGCTAGACGGGGTAGTGAAAAAGGCTTTTGACACACTGGCTTTCATCAGTCAGGGCATTGAATATGGAAGTTGGGATGTTATGTTGCAATTGTACAAGATATTGGTGAGACAGCATTTGGAATATTGTGTTCAATTTTGGTCATCCTGCGTTGGAAAGAGAGCGGAGGAGATTTACAAGGATTTTGCTGGGACTTGAGAGACTGAATTATGGAGAGAGATTAAGCAGGTTAGAACTTTATCCATTGGAGTGTAGGAGAATGAGGGGCGATATTATCGAGGTGTATAAAATCCTGAGGGGCACAGATAGTGAATGTGCACAGTCTTTTACCCAGGGTTGAGGAATCAAGAATTAGAGGATATAGGTTTAGGGCGAGAGGGAAAAATTTAACAGGAAACTGAGGGTGGTCAGTAATATGGACTGAGCTGCCAGAGGAAGTGGTTGGGGCAGGTATATTAACAACATTTAAAAGGCACCTGGACAGGTCCATGGATAGGGAAAGTTTAAAGGGATATGGGCCAAATGCAGGCAAATGGGACTAGCTTAGATGGGTGTCTTGGTTGGCATGAACCAGTTGGGCTGAAGGGCCTGTTCCTGTGCTGTATGACTCTATGACTCTAAGAGTCATTTAGACAGACTCTTAAATAGGAAAGGCATTGAAGGATATGGTCCTAATGTGGGCAAATTGATTAGTGTAGGCAAAAGGGTTAGCGTGAATGTGGCGGACTGAAGAGCCTGTTCCTTTGTTGCACAACTCTATGACTCTGTCTATAACTCAGTGGGTTGGTATGGCCCATGGTACATTGAAAGGAAAAGTTAAGAAAAGCAAAAACCTTAGGTGCTGCAGGAAAGCAATTTCACTTATAAGCTAACAATGTGAACTATTTTTACTTCAATGTGATTAAACTAAGAGCTTCCACTAATATAAATGTTTAGGGTCAAAGTCTCCCTTTTCTGTGGTGTAACTTCCATGATTGTAATCTGCTATTTGCAACTTATTGCTGTTTTATCCAGCCATCAATGAGTTTAACCATAGCAAGCAGCATTGCAAAGAGATACAATGGTTAATAAAGAGAAGACTATGGCTGTGACACTGTGGCTACTAAATTAAATAAAATATGCATTATAACCCAGAATTTCCTATAAAAGTGAAATTGCTGACACATAAGCTTTGTAATCAAACATGCCAGTCTTAATATTGGTTTCACTTACTACTTATTTGTCTATATTTCTAAGTGGAATATACAGAGCAAACATGATGGAAAATCAATGAAAATGTGGCTCATTTGTTTCCCAGCAATTTGACATGTGCACTTCTTGCAAATTATTTCTACTTTTGAGGAACAGGAATTAGATGCTGAAAAATCTACCAGACCATGACCACAATTAATGACTGACAAAAAGAATAACCTGACAGGACACCAATAGGAACTCAGTTAATTCCATCCTGTTTCTTGTACTGAGCATTTTAGGTTAACACATCCACAAAATTTGCACAGATACAAAATATTTTAATTTAAATACAAAGAAAATATTGAAATCATAGTCATCTGAAAGTCTTTCAGACACTTTGACAATTGTGATCCATAGTCTTTGGACGACCTTTGTTGCAGTGTTTAATCTAGTTTAGTTGTATGTGTATTTCTAACTCTGTTTCAAACCAGTTATACCTTTCAAGAAAGCAACACCAGGGTGAGCAGCATGGGGGTTATGTTTCTGGTCTAGTAAACCAGAATCTTGATATAAATCCCACCAAGACAACTGGAATAAAAGCAATTCAGCTAATTAAATTAATTTGGAATTAGAATGTTGGTTTCATGAAGCAACTGGATTGTTGTTTAAAAATTCATCTAGAACATTTCAAGATGAAAATCTGCCACCCTTACCTGGTCTAAACCAGTGGCTTTCAACCTTTTTCATGCTGCGGACCCCCAGAACATGTCCTTGTTAGACGGTGGACCCCCAAAGCCCACAAAATCAAACAATCAATAATTCATGCATGCAACACTTAAGTTACTGCACATAGGTCCTATTGAAATAGTGACTATTTCAATCACCGATAATTACCAGCGGTGTCTTTCAGTGTTCAGTTCAACGTGAAGGTTGTGCCTGCTTTGCACTGCAGAGTTTGTGCAAACGTGGTGGTATGTGCGACAAACATACGCGTATGTCATCCTCAATATTCAGTCTTGATCTGTATTTGGTTTTCATGGCAGTGACTGCAAAAAATGCTATCTCGCACAAATAAGTGGTTGCAAATGGTAACAGAACATTGATGGCTTTTCCGGGCAGCAGTGGATACTCCTGGGAACATGCTATCCAGAACGACAACAGTGACATTCGATTGAAGTGCAAGCGCAAAGTCCTGTCAGATGACAGTTCAGCCAATTCTTCTTGTTCGTGTCCAGTTAAATCAGTAAGCACGCATTCAAACGGATTTCGAATCCACTCAAACATGCTCGTGTCATCGTTGTCGAAATACTCATGGAAATAATATAACAGCTGTTGAATATGGTTCAAAACGGTGCTCACAATGGCCTTTGTCTTAGTCTCGTTCACTGTCAGAAAGTCAGCCAGCAACAGAAACATATCATAGACACCTTGCTCGCATCTTCCCTTCCAGATACGGAGTTTTTTCTGGAAGGCATTGATTTTGTCATGCGTTTTCAGAACATTTGAGCCAGGTCCTTGCAATGATAGATTTAAACTGTTCAAAATGTTGAAAATATCTGCAGGATAAGCTAATCTGGCAACCCACGTCTCATCTGTCAAGAACTGTGTCAATGATCCGTTATGCTCATTTAGAAAAATGAGCAGTTCATCTCGCAATTCATAGACACGCTGCACAACGTGGCCTAGTGACAGCCATCTGACTTCTGTATGTAGCAACAAATGCTTATGCTCAGCTTCCATTTTACGGCATATGTTTGCAAACAAATGATGATTGAGTGGTCTGGTTTTGATAAGGTTAACGATTTTAATGCATGTGGAAAACACATCCGCAAGATTTTCATCCATATCCTTTGCAGCCAAAGCCTCACGGTGAATCATGCAGTGGGTTGCTGCTACATGTGGAACTACTTCTTTCACTCGTGCAACTAGACCTGACTTCCGTCCCGTCATTGCGGCAGCACCATCCGTGCATACTCCAATACATTGTGTCCACACCAATTCTGATTGTACAAAAAAAGTGTCAAGCACACGGAAAAGTTCTTCACTGGTTGTATGCCCTGAGAGCGCCTTGCAAAACAAAAAGTCTTCCAAAGCCTCTCCTTCCCAGCAATATCGAACATAAACCAACAACTGCACAGCACTCGCAACATCGGTACTTTCATCGAGCTGAATCACAAATCTGACTTTCTAAAGACATGCTATCAGCTGGCTCTGTATATCTTCCGCCATATCGCCAATTCTTCTGCTTACTGTGTTATCAGACAGTGGAATGGCTTTCAGTTTTTGACTGGATTCTTTTCCCAGTACAACTTCGCACATATCTACTGCTGCAGGCAGTATAAGCTCTTCTCCAATTGTGTGAGGCTTTCTGGAACGTGCTATTCATAATGCTACCAAATATGATGTGCGGAGAGCCTTCTCATTTACAGTGGCGCAGGCTGTCATTTTGCCTTTCTGCTTGAGGTACAGCTCCTTTTGCCGTTCAAAATATTCCTTCCACTTACTGGCAATATCTGGATGCACTGTCGTTAAATGGCGCTTCAATTTCACTGGTTTCATTGCATCGTTGGACAGTGTTTGCAAACACACAACACAGGGAGGTTGGTCCGCATTTGTCCCCACTGTGATGAAGCCATATGAAATGTATTCTGGATCGTACTTGCGTTGTTTTCTCTTTCGGTCACCCTTATCCCCTTCGTCATCAGAATCTTCCGGTTTCTGGTCAGCTTTTCTCTTCAGAAATTTCTCCATACTCAGCAATACACGCTGGACAGTTTAATTACTATTACTGATAAACAAAATTATCAAAACTAATCTAAAATTTACAAGCTTGCGCACTTTTCCTGTAACAGTGACGTCATTGTGGCGTAAATGCATGGTAAGTAAGCAATATTATTAAGGCACACCGACAACTTCACTCAGTCTCGCTAACACTATAGTGCACAACAGAATAGTAGTGAGTAGTGAACACTACTGACTACTCTGACTACACAAATCGAATATTAAGTGGCAGCTTACCAGAAGGGAACACCGTCTAAGTCTCTAAGGTTGTCGCCTATAACAGATAGAATAGATATGACCAATTTTCTGAATAGTGGAAAACTGGAGCAAGCAAGTAAGCTACGTCTTTGTAACAGGCCGCTCTTCCATTTTTTTCTTGGCTTGCTCGCCGTCCCCCTGGCAACCCGCTGCGGACCCGCGGACCACAGGTTGAAAACCTCTGGTCTAAACTATATGTGATGTGAGAGTGATTACTGCAGTTTAAGGGCAATTAGAAATGGGCAATAAATGCTGACCTGCCAGTGAAGTCCTCATTCCACAAAGAAATTTAAAAAAACACAGCCCCTGCATTTACTGTCATCTTGCAAATTTTCCCAAAGTAGTTCACACATACAATCTACACTAAACAGGCACATGGTTAAAAATTACTTAAACAAATGAAATGATTAATAGGGCATTCTTATTGACCTGAAAAGTGCAGGAATTTACAATGAGCAGGCACATTAGCATTCCATTTAAATGCAATAAATTAATGCAGTTAAAATGAATAAATCAAGCCAGAGCATCAGTGCCATTATTTTTCAGACTAAGTGGCAGAGTGAAAACTGCATTAAATGTGAGAAGCTTGCGATCTTCAATAAATTACATGTTTTGTTCTGGGCTGAGTGATCAAAAAGTTCTAGGAAATGCTGAACTCCTCATTAATCCTAAGTGTTGTTTCATTAAGTATCCATTCAAAGGTTCCGACAAATTAATCCCTCAGAAAGTCTACATCATTCTATTCCCCAGGAAAATCTGGGCCTACAACTGCCCCCACATGTTGTAAAATTATGTCCCTGAAGTGCTCTGCATCTAATTTTGTGTGGCAAGCACTCAGACCAGTTTGTGTGTGTGGAGCTTGTAATGTAAAGTTTTCAATACAGCTTGCTAAATTTTGCAGAAAGGTCAAGGCCATGCCTTAGGCACCAACTATGCCTGTTAGTCACATGTACATTGAAACACACCGTGAAATGCATCTTTTGCGTAGGGTGTTCTCTGGGCAGTGTCGCCACGCTTCCAGCGCCAACATAGCATGCCCACAACTTCCTAACTCGTACGTCTTTGCTACGTGGGAGGAAACCGGAGCACCCAGAGAAAACCCACTCAGACACGGTGAGAGAATGTACAAACTCCTTACAGACAACGGCCGGAATTGAATCCTGCTCGCTGGCACTGTAAAGCGTTATGCTAACTGCTACACTACCGTGCCTGCTTAAGCATTGATGCACTGAACTTGAAACTGCTGAGGTTTAATTGGCATCCCAAAGAGTTCAAATCAGAGAGTTCCGTGAGTGTGGAATCTGAAACTTACTGATAAACCTCTGCCAGTCATTTCCTGGCCTCATTCCACACCGGAATCCCAATGGAGCCCAGAGGCAGAGCTTAGTCTTGTAAAGGATCCCTTACACTTTAGCGGGATCTGTGAACATGTTGATTTCTATGAGGATTGTAGGGCTGTGGGGAAGAGAGTAATTCACAAATAATTAAAATATATATTTTCACTTATTTAACATTTTAGTTGGAATTAATTTATGCTTTCAATAACACCTCTAATAACTTTTAAAGTTTTTTTAATTCTTTATTTTGTTTTGAAATATTGGAGCTATATTGGAGTTAAAAATTCTGATAGGAGCAGGACTGTGCTGGCTGTTAATAGCTTCCTGTGGTGCTTTGTGGGTGGGGCTTGTTTTGCCCCATCCCTACCACTCCATTACATTGTTCAAGACCCTGTAGGGTGTTGGTCAGAGTTCTATCACTTGACATCAAGATCATCTGCACAAGCAGAAAGGGCCTTCCAGATTTAGGCTAGGTGAGTTCTGAGGAATGATGACTGGTGGCAGTAAAATACTAACTGACATCTTTAGAAACTAAACATGCAGAGAAGTAAATAATACTTCCATCCAGAAGATCTGTAAGTTTTGTGTTATCCCTTTTCTAATCTTGTAACTCTCTACAATTTTGTTAATGAATGCATTAGGTTATTACAATCCGTTTCTCAGATGTTTTTTCTTGTCCATTAAATATGATGTCATGATGTTATTGTGAACAAAACCTTTTGAAAGAATGTATTTACTTCAAACCAACAGACAACAAATGTTTTCATTTAGTTTTTTTTCCATTGTTTCATTTTTCACTTCAAAATCGTCCAACTAATTGAAAATCAGCAATACAGTGAAAACAAACCAAGGAATGTGAATGGTACACAGCTTACATGCGGCTAAAACACAGGAACAGCTAAATCATACTTTGACAAGTCAAACTCTAAAGCATCCCAGGTATTAACTACTTTTATTAAGTAAAAGAAAACATTATTCATACACAAATGAATCAAAGCTTAATCCTATGTATACTCAACCAGGGTACTAAGAGAAGTGCTTAGCCTGTATTTGTGTTGACCGCAGAATGTGTGTTTGAGGATCACTAGGCATGCTTCAGACATTAGTTGCCTACAATCACACTGTATTTCAGTAGGGAATGCAAGCTAATGGCAGCAGTGTCATCTCAATTACACTCAGCTAATGCCTGTAATTGACACTCTCACTTTCATTCTCCAGCATACACATGCGATTGCCTGTGTCGAGGATGAGACTCCTCTGTTGTGATTAGAACCTGTGATGAGATGATGGACAACTTTGCCTTTTTTCAATCATGAAAACTTTGGCATTGGGTTTCTTCCAGCTGGCAGTATAATCAGACTATCCGCTTAACTGAAATGGCAATTGGTTTCTTCAGCATCTTTGTCATTGGGTCCAGTATGGCAGTCTTATTGGAAGCTACATTTAAAACATCAACATCTTTTTGGTCCTCCAAGGAAAAGAGTGCAGGTAATCTATCAACAGCAAAATAGGATATTTGGTTATCTGCTGGGTCCTTTAAACTATAGAAGCTTGCACAAAACGGTGATGTTGAGATACTGGGCTGGGATATTTATCCTATTGCTGGCAAGCAACAGCACCTCATTCTTGGTCCATTGCATGTTCCCTTATCTGAAATTGAAATTCACCTTCAAAGAACCACACTGAGGCACTATTAACAGTGTCACACAGTCTTCAGGTGGCTTTTGATGTGGTATAGTCTGACTCAGGGAAAGAACATTGTGACCCAGAACACAAATTCTATCCAGTTGATTATCATTCCAACTTACTTTATGTTCTTTGCCTTCTGTCCTCAGTTTGGACTTGACTGGATTCAGAATCCCCCGGCAACTTCCCAAGATTTATGTGGGAACATTGTGGACTTTTGACTGCAAACAGAAATCCAATTGAATGAATTACAAAAATGTAAAAAAAATCCTCTTTCTTATGGGGTCAGTGATGTCAAGAGACAATACCGGACTAGAGTCCAAGACTAGCCGTTGATTGTGCCAAGACTTGCACGCTACAAAGACTTGCAGGCTACAAAACAAAGTCAGGTAGTATCGCTGGCAACAACGCATCCCTCCCAAATGAGCTCAATACATTTTTTACACGTTTTGAAGAGAAGAGCAAGGAAATAACACCACCTGCCCCGACAGCCTCTGATGTACCTATGCCCAAGGTCACTGTGGCAGATGTCAGATCAGCCTTCCTGAGAGTGAACTCACAGAAAACAACTGGCCTGGATGGAGTCCCCAGCCGCGTCCTCAGATTCTGTTCGGACCAGCTGGCAGGAGGATTTGCAAACATCCTTAACCTCTCCCTACTTCAATCTGAGGTTTCCACCAGTGCGAAAGGAAAACAAGGTAACGCGCCTTAATGACTATTGCCTGGTGGCTCTGACGTCCACCATCGTGAAGCGCTTCAAGAGGCTGGTCATGGCACACATCAGCTCCAGCCTCCCAGACAAATTCGAGCCATTGCAATTCACCTACTACCGAAACAAGTCCATGAAAGACACCACCTCCCTAGCCCTACACTCACCTCCGGAACTTCTGGATAAAAAAAGGCACCTACATCAGACTCCTATTTATTGACTACAGTTCCATCTTCAATACCATAATTCCGAACAAACTCATCTCCAAACTCCTAGACCTGGGACACAACACCTCCCTTTGCAACTGGATCTTCGACTTCCTGAACAAGAGACCACAATCAGTAAGGATAGGCAGCAATACCTCCGCCATGATTATCCTCAACACTGGTGCCCCACAAGGCTGCATCCTCAGCCCCCTACTCTACTCCCTATACACTCGTGACTGTGTGGCCAGATTCTGCTCTAACTCCATCTACAAGTCGCAGACGACGCCACCGTAATGAGCCTGATCTCAAGCAACGACACGACAGGAGTACAGGAAGGAGATAGAGAGTTTAGTAGCATAGTGTCACGATGACTATCTCTCCTTCAATGTCAGCAAAACAAAAGATCTGGTCACTGACTTCAGGAAGTGGGGCAGAGTGCACATGCTTGTCTGTATCAATGCCACTGAGGTACAGACGGTTGAGATCTTCAGGTTCCTAGGTGTAAATATCACCAACAACTTGTCCTGGTCCTGCCATGTAGACGCTATGGCCAAGAAAGCACACCAGTGCCTCTACTTCCTCAGAAGGCTTAGGAAATTCGGCATCCATGATGACCCTCACCAACTTTTACAGATATACCTTAGAAAGCATCCTGTCTGGATGCATCACAGCTCGGTATGGCAACTGCTCTGCCCAGGACTGCAAGAAACTGCAGAGTGTTGTGAATGCAGCCCAGGCTATCACACAAACCAGCCTCCCCTCCACACTTCCTGCTGCCTTAGGAAACCAGCCAACAAAATCAAAGTCATTCTCTCTTCTCCCCGCTTTCATCAGGCAGAAGATATAAAAACTTGGGAACATGTACCACCAAGCTCAAGGACAGCTTCTATCCTGTTGTTATAAAACTCCTGACCTCTTATATGATAAAGATGAACTCTTGATCTCTCCATCTAGGTCATTGTGGCCTTTGCAATTTATTTGTCTACCTGCACTGCACTCTCACTGTAATTATAACACTATATTCTGCATTCTATAAGACCATAAGATATAGGAGCAAAATTAGGCCATTTGGCCCATTAGGCCTGCTCCACCATTCAATCATGACTGATCTGATTCTTTGTTTTCAACCCCATTCTCCCCGTAACCCTTAACCCCTTTACCAATCAAGAACCTATCAAACTCTGCCCTAAATACACCTAATGACTTGGCCTCTATGGCAACAAATTCCACAGATTCACCACCCTCTGGCTGAAGAAACTGGCCCTCATTTCAGTTTCAAAGTGATGTCCCTTTATTTGGAGGCTGTGCCCACGGATCTTAGATTCTACTACCAATGGAAACATCTTCTCCACGTCCACTCTATCCAGGCCTTTCAGTATCCTATAATTTTCAATGACATCCTGGTGTATTTTGTACCCCACATCCTGACTCCTATTCAGACCCTGTACATAACTCTCATCAGGGTCTTTTTACCTTGTGGTTCTGTTACCATTCTGCTCTGTTTTCCTTTCATACTACCTTGACATACTTATGCACGGAATGATCTGTCTGGATGGCATGCAAGCAAATCTTTTCACTGTATCTCGATGCATGTGACAATAACAAACCAATTACCAATTAAAAACAATTAAAAAAACTTCCACTTTGGTTAGCTTCAATGAACAAAACTGAAGACTTTGTAACATGTTTAAGTATGAAATAAACAAACTCATTTCCAGTAAGTGGCTAGAAATTTTACATTGCCAAAACACACCATTAATTAATAATTAACCACTTAAGTCTCATTTTCTTCTTGGGTGATCAATATAATCACCTTAACACCACGTTTAGTGAAATCCATCTTCTTTTTTAGCTCTATTTGAGTTTGCTATGTGTATTATAGTAAAATTTAACAACTTCCATCATCACAGTATGATGATAAATTGTTCATGCTGCAGAGATAAAGCATTCTCTAGTTAATCACTCTTGATAATCCGAGTGGTTTTGAACATGGACCACAGAATCAGTCAGATTTCTCATACCTGATCATGATGCTATGCTTATCCCCCGTGCAGAAAATCATTATATATAAATGGTGTATGCTTAATTGATCAGGAGACTTCAAGTCAAATAAACGACTGGCACTTACTGTTGAGAATTGTGAGCATAGGGAGCATAGAGGAAATAGAAA
This sequence comes from Pristis pectinata, assembly GCF_009764475.1. NCBI lineage: Eukaryota > Metazoa > Chordata > Chondrichthyes > Rhinopristiformes > Pristidae > Pristis > Pristis pectinata. Next base: position 28,610,027 of record NC_067406.1, read on the forward strand.
GGATGCAGAGGGACCTAGACAGTTTAGGAGAATGGGCAAGGAAATGGCAGATGAGATTCAATGTTGAGAAATGTGCAGTTGTACACTTTGGAAGCAGAAATAAGCGGGTAGATTATTATCTAGAAGGAGAGAAGATTGAAAGTACGGTAGTACAAAGGGACTTGGGGGTACTCGTACAAGATACCTTAAAAGTTAACCACCAGATTGGATCGGTGGTTAAGAAAGTGAATGCTATGTTGGCATTCATCTCGAGAGGTATTGTGTATAAAAGTAAGGAAGTGTTGATGAGGCTCTACGGGGCACTAGTGAGGCCTCATTTGGAATACTGTGCGCAGTTTTGGGCCCCACATCTTAGGAAGGATGTGTTGACGTTGGAGAGGGTTCAGAGGAGATTTACGAGAATGATTCCGGGAATGAAAGGGCTTACGTATGATGAGCGTTTGTCGGCCCTTGGACTGTACTCGCTGGAGTACAGAAGGATGAGAGGGGACCTCATAGCGACATTTAAAATGTTGACAGAAAAGGATAGAGTAGATGTGGCTAGGCTGTTTCCCTTGGTGGGCGAGTCCAGGACCAGAGGGCACAATCTTAGAATTAGAGGGTACAGTTTCAAGACAGAGATGAGGAGAAATTTCTTTACCCAGAGGGTGGTGAAATTGTGGAACTCCTTGCCACGCACAGCAGTGGAGGCCAGATCAGTGGGGGTGTTCAAGGAGGAGATAGACAGATATCTAAATAGTCAGGGTATCAAGGGATATGGGGATAAGGCTGGAAAATGGGATTAGAATAGTTTTTTTTCCCACCCCATTTCTTTTTCCCTTTTCCTTGGAGCAGACTCGATGGGCCGAATGGCCTGCTTCTGCTCCCTTGTCTTGTGATCTTGTGATCTTGTGAAACTAGCCAGCTGTCAATGGTAAGAGGTGCCTTGGAACTGAATGCTTCCAATGTATGGATCCATGCCATCAGATGGAAATTCCAGGGTAACACATTTTAAAAAGCAAGCAACATTTCCTTTTTAGCTAATTCTATTTCTTTATAAATGGATTAATGGTAATCTCATTAAGCATAGAATGTGTCACTAAACCCAGCAGTCTATAGGAGATGAGTCATTATTAGTCATTAGCCCTGGGGTTTCAGCTTCCTTCATTTCTTTGCCTGGCTCATTATTGCCTAGTATCTTAATTTACTCATTGCACAGTCTCTCATCCTAATGTATTCGTTGCCTAAACCTCACTTCGCTTGAAATATTAACACTCAGATTTTATTTGCTCTTACTCATTATTCTGTTACATTGGAACACTATTTTTGTATGGTTTGAATAGCTGAATATGATAAGGTCATTCAGAAGGCAGTTAAGAGTTGATTAGCATTGCTGTGGCACAGAATCATCTATGTGCCAGATCAGGTACCGACAGTAGAATTCCTTCTCAAAAGAACATTATTGATTAGCAATTGAACTGACTAATGACTAGCAATTTAAGCCTCATTTTTACAAAATGCTTAAATTCACAGAGCTCTGAATTTTACAACATTCCAGATTTGTGATAGTCATCAATCTGATTGTTGCCTGTATAGTAATTTGTTCAATGCATCAAACATCATATATAGTAATGAAAGATATTATTAGCTCTCACATTGAATCAGGATAACAATGGAATAACTTGTTAATAGTTGCTTCCATTGGTTCAGTAATAGTAAAACGGCCAAAGCACAAGTGGAGAAAGCAGTCAAGGACAGACTGAAATGTGAAGAAGGACATCCTGAGAGGTTGCAGTGATGTACATAGAACATATCAGGTGTAACTGCCTGCTGGAAAATCACATCTATGTGAGCAGAACCGAAGAAATGTGTCTAAGGCTGAGACATTGTGGCTAACCAATGGCATGCCCAGCAGGTAGGCTTACAGAATTTATAGTTTTGGAGGTACAGTGCATCTGACAGCTGTCAATGTCTTCTTGACCCTCAGTTTAATGAATTTTCTCTAAGAAAGCAATGACTCGGGGCAACCACAATGTCAGCCAGAATCTGCACACAGATTTGTCGGATAACTTAATCGGGAACTGAAACGGTCTGATCACTTTCATCAATATCCACCAATGGTTGCAATCTGAAAAGGCAACAACATACTCTAAATGTCAACTGGCTTTCACTGATTCTGAGAGTCATCATTTGCTCGAATGCTGCTCTTCAGCCTCCTATTCACAACGCCATCCATTTTATTCACTCCTGAGAGATGACTTGCTATGAGGCGAAATTTAAACTAATTTGGTCGGGGGGGCCTGAGTACTAGAAAGTAGCATTGAAAAGGAGTGAAGATAGTGCACCAAAATATTAGGACCAGTGAATATCGCAGGGATGAGAAATAGGAAGATGTTAGATAGAAGCAGACTAACAGAGAGTTCAAGAAGTTCAAAGATAGGTCTAGAATGTATGTAAGCATAGTCTGGTGAGTTGCAGGTGCAATCTATCCACATTGGGTTACAATGTTGTGACAATAATACAGACCTGAGTAAAATGAGGGCAGGAATGAGATCTTCATACAATGCGTTCAGGGAAGGTGGGAATGGGATAAAAAGAGGGAAGTGGCGGAAAGGTGAATATTGTATTGTTAGAATGGATATCCTGGAATGATCAAGGACGCAACCTAGACACGAGATTCTGCAGATGCTGGAATCTGGAGCAACACACACAAAGTGCTGCAGGAACTTAGCAGGTCAGGCAGCATCTATGGAAGGAAATAATCAACGTTTCGGGTCTCAACCCTGCATCAGGACGGATGATGAAGAGGTCTCAATCTGACGAAGGGTCTCGACCCGAAACTTTGGCTGTTTATTTCCCTCCATAGATGCTGCCTGACCTGTTGAGTTCCTCCAGCTCTTTGTGAAGGACACAATCTATCTGTTTTCTGCACCAAAGAGAATAACTTCACATTTTTCCACATTATGTTCCATCTCCCATGTTCCCTCAGATTGTTTGTGTCTCCTTGAAGCCACACTGAATCCCCCTCCCTACTCAGGGGTTGCAGGGAAGTAAGGAGAGGGGGAATGAAATGGCTTCTCTGGAATCCAACATGGATCCAATAGGCCGAATGCCCTCCTTCTGTTATGACATTTATTTTGGTCTTTTCCTTGAATAGAACACCTCAAAAGGATTATACGTTTACTTTAAAGATGAACAGAAGATGTTGGTCATGCAGCATCTGTGGAAAAAGAAAATGAGCTAACATTTCAGATTGAAGATCCTTCATCAGAACTTCATCAGGTCTTCAATCTGAAATGTTTGTCTCTCCATGGATGCCACCTGATCTGCTGAGTGCTTTCAAAATTTTCTGTTTTTGTTCCTCATTTCCAGCATCTATATTTTTTAAGATTTTTCATAGGACATAGAACAATGCCGCACAGTACGATCCCTTCAGCCCATGATGTTGTGCCAACCTATATTAACCTTATCCACATTCAACCTATTCCCCTCACTACTTCACCTCCCATAACCCTCTATTCTTCTTTCATCCATGTGTCTATCTAAGAGTTTCTTAAATGACCCTATCGTATTGGCCTCTACCACCACCCCCGGCAGTGCATTCCAGGCACCCACCACTCTCCCTGTAAAAAACTTACCGCTGACATATTCCCTGAACTTTCCTCCATGCACCTTAAATGGGTGACCTCTAGTATTGGTCATTACTGCCCTAGGGAAAAGATGCTGGCTATGCCTCTCATAATCTTATATACCCCTATCAAGTCTCCTCTCATCCTCTGTCGCTCCAAAGAGAAAAACTCTAACTTGCTCGACCTCTCCTCATAAGAGATATTCTCCAGTCCAGGCAGCATCCTCGTAAATCTCCTTTGCACCATCTCCAAAGCTTCCGCATCCTTCCTATAATGTGGCACCCAGAACTGAACACAATATTCCAAGTGTGGTCTAACCAGAGTCTTACAGAGCTACAACGTTACCTCTCTGGTCTTGAACTCAATCCCCCCGGCTAGTGAAGGCCAGCACACCATATGCCTTCTTAACCGCCCTATCAACTTACATGGCAACTTTAAGGGATTATGGACTTGGACCCCAAGGTTTCTCTGTTCCCCCACACTGCTAAGAATCCTTCCATTAACCATGTACTCTGCATTCAGGTTCGATCTTCCAAAGTGTATCACCTTACTCAGTTTATTTTTAATGTTTTAACATTTTATTTTGCCTTTCACAGAATGACAAAGTTCTGGGCATGATTACTTCAATGCAGTACTCTGAGAATGCTGAACTGTCTCAGTGGTGCTGTTTTCAGAAGGCATCTTGTCCATCTGTAACTTCCTTTGCCCCACCATTACTGGCTGTTTCTTCATGTGTCTAGACCTAAATACTTGAACTCTCACCACAGACCTGCTTCTCCTCCTTTGAGAAGCTGTTTAAAATCTACCTTTTTTATTGAGGTATTTCATTACCTTTTTCACTGGCTCAGCTTTTGTCTGATTTTGCCCCTGTGAAGCACCCTACGTTAAAGACACTACATTATTAATGCAACTTATTGTTGCTTATGAAATACCTGAGTTTGGGCAACCCTCTTAGTTGATGTAAAGCTTTTCCTTCAGCAAGCTGTTCTTTGACCAACACCACTGAAATTAGCTGGACTGGTTGTTCTTCTCATTGATTCACATTTTTTTAGTACTAATTTATTTTTCAGGAGCTGGGCATCAGTGGAGAAGACAGCATTTATTGCCAGTCCCAAACTGCCCTTAAAATGACTTGCTAGGCCGTTTTGAAGGGCACTTAAAAAGCAAGCACATTTGTCATGTTTCTCAGAAAAGTAAAGATTACATTTGGGAGTAATCTGTTGGTTGCAATATGAACTGGAAAAACCCTAGGGTGTAAAAGGAACTACAGCAATACAGCTTTATTCCTTCTTAATGAAATGCCACTGTCCAGAGTCCAGAGCACCATCATGAGTAACATTAGTACAGAGTAGAAGTTAATTGATGTTAAAGTTTTTGGATTGGTCTTTCCCTTCCTCAATCCACTTGAAATTAATTTAATATGTCATTCTAACAGTGCATGTAACATCCATTAAAAAAACAATCTTCTCAAGAGCTCGTAATTGGTTTATAATCCTGTAATTTGTCAGACTACTTCATTAGACAAGGTGAGTAGCTAATTCATGTGGTACTATTATTAATGAATATATTAAAACTCATCTTCAATTATTTACTAGGGACAGATGCTCCTTTCTGAAATGTTGTATAACAATTTCTTTAATTGCAGTTTATTTAATAAATAAGAGCTCTTTCAGGACAACAGATTATGTTGGATCCTTAGCAATCTTTATTGGCTCAGTTTTGAATCTTAAATCATCCATCGGTAGGCTTCCCTAGGTTTATTATTTGCTTTGTCAACTTCCTCCTCTCAGATCCCTGGTAGCATAAGGCTGACATATATAGGGTGAGGAATCAGGGTACAGTAACATTACTTTTAGTTTGCCAAACACTTCACGCTGACGTGAACCAAATTATGTATCGTCACAGGTTTATAGAGTGAAAAACTAATAGTCAAGTAGATAAGCCTGTGTTACTGGTGTGATTGGGGAAAATGCACTTTAGAAAGCGTTATAGACTCATAGAATTGTAGAGTCATACAACACAGAAACAGGACCTTTGCCTCACCATGTCCATTCTGCCCAATGTACCTATCGACACTTATCTGATTTACCTACATTGGGTTGTAGCCTTCTAAGTAATGGTAGTTTGTGCCAGCCCCTGTAAAGTCATGCTGTCTTGTTGACATTCCCTTGAAATTGCTGCTTTTTGCCAAGGCATGGAGAAACTGGCTCCAGATAGTGACATCATTCCCAACACAAAATGGATTGAAATATAGCTTCACCTGATGGAAGTTCTCACTCCAGTAAGTTGGACTGCTGAAATTTATCAAAGCCTCTGCCCATTGCTGGGACACCATTCTTGGAACAATAACGACACCCAGGTCCTACCACACTCCTCCTGTTCACTATTCCACAGGAAGACAGTGAGCAGGCAAAGCTGAGAAATATATAACACAGCCTTAACAACGTTTGGTGTAGTGTACAGAGAAGGTTGAAGGTGAGCTTAGGTACAAAAGGGCTCAATTATAAACCTTATCCCCCTTGATAGATAGGTGGAATTTAAGAGGTACAGTTACAAGTGCATTTTTTTTATAATACTCACTTCCAGTTTAATAAGTGAAGAATGGAATAGTATAGGGCAATTTACTCTGATTGGAAAATGCACATGATTCTCAAAATAACAATATCCAGCACAACATATTATTTTCTTTCACAAATGCAGATGAATTTTCAATTCGCATTTCCTTCACATGAAGTGCTACATTCTCTATGTTGGAGAACTGGGCATTGATTGAGGTCCATTGGTAATTTCTCACACAGAAATTTGTGGGGATCCACTCTTATTGGGAAGCAGACAAGGTGTAATCATGGACAACATTCTCCTTTATAATTCACCTACTAAAGTATCAACCCTCTATTTCGACATCTGATTGTGTAACTTGCAGAGTGTGTGATCATATCTTTTAACTCTTGCTCTTTCTTCCCACTAAATGTTCTTTAGTCCTTAGTCCAGAAGTTGGAATTATTATCAGGCCAGGCTGGTGATGTGATTCTGATATCCACGTGACTTTGCAGTGCACAGTGTCATCAAAGGCAGTAGAAGGAGTGAGACTCATATATAAAAAGCCAGATCCTGTAAAGACTGCAATACATTACTTCGAGAAATTTCATCTCATTCCCAGTGGTTGTCAGCTGCAGTTGTTCAGGCCAGCCCACTCTTTTATGGAAAATCTCTGCTCTTCTGCCAAAGAACTGTAGTTGATGTGTGATATCTGCTGTTATGTGGTACAGGTCATTGCTGGTGAAAGGCCATGGTCAGGCTTCAGAAAGAACAACCCCAGCAGCCTTGCCGTGTCCAACCCAAGGTGGTCACCAATGGCTGTTGGGGACAAATCTCCCCAGGGACAAACCCAAATGCTTCTGCACAATGAGAGCATCTTGGCAGTACAATGAATGCTGTACTCAGAAGGTGCAGCAGGAAATCACTTGGCTGTCATGAGGTCCTCACAGTGTGAAATCACTGCTACCTTTATGCAATGAAAGTCAAGCAGCAGGAAGTTTACACAATGTTTATTTATGTCTGTTTCACAGTGTAGTTGTTAAACTTCACACAAAATGACTCTAGACCTCCAGCTGTCTGTAACCAGTTTGAAAGAAATCTTCCGCTGGAAAATAGTTTCTTTGCATCTAGAACCTCATTATGGAAGCAGGTGCTTCAATGGACTTCTTGCTGGATGAGAAAGATGATGAATGGGCAGGCGTGGTAGTGTAGCGGTTAGCATAATGCTATTACAGTGCCAGAGACCCGGGTTCAATTCCAGCCGCTGTCTGTAAGGAGTTTGTACGTTCTCCCCGTGTCTGCATGGGTTTCCTCTGGGTGCTCTGGTTTCCTCCCACATTCCAAAGACCTACAGGTTACGAAGTTGTGGGCATGCTATGTCGGCACAAGAAGCGTGGCGACACTTGCGGTCTGCCCCCAGAACACTCTACGCAAAAGATGCATTTCACTGTGTGTTTTGATGTACATGTGACTAATAAAGATATCTGATCTGATCTGATCTGATCTGAGATAAGAACAGGTTTGCCATTTTTTGAATCTGTCTAATTATTGGTGTTATTCTTGAGAATTAGGAATAAGCTGCCTGTATCACCTTCGTTGTAACCCAGTTAATTGCAAGACACTCATGGAGAGCTAAATGTAACAGCAAAATCTATTCAACAGACAATGCCAGATCCTCCTCCAAATCTGGATGGCCAATGACAAGTAACTGCTCTTTTATCAGATGAACTGATACATGCCAGAATATCTTCATTATACCACAGAATCTGTACAGAAACATTGCAATGACTGAGAGTTGCTTCAAGAATGCAATCACTTTGTTAGTATCTATTATCCATGATTACTATCTAATCCATTACTTCAGCAAACTCTCCTAGATTTAAGGTAAATTGGAAGAAATTTAGAAGGGATTTGGGGAAGTTTTTTTCACCTAGATCTGTATTCTTTGGAGTTTAGAAGAATATGGGGTGTTATCTTCAAAACATAGAAGATCCTAAGGGCAAATGGCAGGGTAGATGATTAAATATTTCCACTAGTGGGAGAGTCTTGAACTAGGTGACATAGTTACAAGATAAGAGGGCATTAATTTAAAACTGAGGTGTAAAGGAATTTCTTCTTTGAGAGGAAGGTAAATCTCTGTGTTATGAACCAGCAACAAAAGAAACACACTGAGTCATGATTCAGTGTTAAAAACTACTTTATTAATAACTACTTATGATAATAAGAAAAATAAAAGTAAAAATGTTAGAATGTTAGAAGTAAAAATGTTAAACCTTGAACATTAACCCCAAAAACTAAACTCGTCGTGTGTGTGTGGCAAAGTCCCAAACTCCAATTCCAGGAATCTTAAAGTTCCGTTCAGCAAGCCATAACGTGAAACATGAGCAAAGGCTTCTTCAACATCCACCGTTGTCTGAAGACAAGTCATAGATGTAGAGAACATAGAGAGAGTAATTACGAAATCCAAATGTTCCACGATGGAACCCAAACGACACCTCAGTGTTTACTCAGTAGTGGCTTCCTCACCCCAAAAAGCATCCGAATCGTGGCCGTCTACACAAATACCTGTTTCCTTCTACAGGTCAGCAACAAAGTGAACTCCACCAGATTACTCCCAATTTCCATACGTGGATTGGAGTGACAGACACAGCTATTGTTTCTCATCCATTGATAGAGAAAACTAGCAGGCTGGTGTCTCTCTCCCTTCTCTCTCTCTCTCTCTCTCTCTCTCTCTCTCTCTCTCGCTCTCTCTCTCTCTCTTTCTCTCTCTCTGACTGACCTCTTCAACAACATCATTACGTCCTTTATCTTCTGTTGACGTAAGCACGCCACAGACAGACAGACAGACAGACAGACAGACAGACAGACACACACACACACACACACACACACACACACACACACACACACACACACACACACACACACACACACACTACTACTACTAGTTCTATCTTAAAGGGACGTTCACCTAGTCCGTAACATCTGGAATTCTCTACTCCAGAAGATTCTCAAGTCTTGATTACTGGAGGTCAACATCATTATGAATCTTTACTGCACCCTTTCTAGCTTAATCACGTTTTCCCTGTAGTGTGGTGACCAGAACTGCACTCAATACTCCGAGTGCAGTTTCACCAATATTTTGTATAGCTGTAACATGACGTCCTAACTCTTGTACTCAGTGCCTCGACTGATGAAGGCAAACATGCCATATGCCTTCTTCACCTGTGTTTCCACTTTCAGGGAACTATGTATTTATACCCCAAGGACTCTCTGTTCAACAAAAACCCTCAAAGGCGCTGCCATTCACCGTACATCTCCTGGTACATGTACATGTGACTTCTCAAAATGTGTCACTTTGCACTTGTCTGAGTTAAATTCCATCTGCCAGTCCTTAGCCCACTTTTCTGTGCTTGCCATGCTGGCATTAAAAACTCCAGTCAAACTAAGGAGGTTTTGCTGCTACCAAAGATTACATAGAAGTTCCACTGTGTCTCATGTTAGTTTAAAGGACTGATAATGGGAGCCATGAAAAACACATACTTATTCACAGAAAGAACTATTGATAGAAGCAGAAGTACAAACAAGGTGTTATATAACTTCAAATACAACATGAGGCACTGTTCAGAACCCACAGTTTCTATAGCTGGCTTGTCTCAAAACTGCGATGATATTATTCAAGTGAATTATATAATATCAACAATTTAAGTGTGGTATTTTTCAAAGTATTTTTAAGATGATAACCAAAGTAAAGAAAAACAATGAGAAGCACTTCACATACTCACTACAAGATGGTTGCCTCAAGTAGATGGTATTTTCGGGGGAGGACACAGTGGCATAGCTAGAAGAGCCGCTGCCTCGGTGTCAGAGAACCAGGTTTAAACTTGACCTCAGGTGCTGTCTGTGTGGAGTTTGCACATTCTTCCTTTGACCACGTGGGTCTCCTCTGAGTGCTCTGGTTTCTTCCCACATCCCAAAGATGTGAAAGTTGGTAGGTTGATAGCCCGCAGTAAATTGTAACTTGCCTCTCATGTGCAAGTGAGTGGTAGAATCTGGGGGGGGGGGGGGGGGGTGGGAGTGTGCAGAGGAGAGAGCTGATGAAAAATTTACAAGTTTGCAAATGGGACTAGCTTAGATGGACATTTGGTTGGCATGGACCTGATGGGCCAAAGGACCTGTTTCCGTGCTGTATGACCCTATGGCTCTATGACAGTGTGGGAAGAATAAAATAATGGGATTATTGTAGGATTAGTGTAAATACATGGCTGATGGTCAACGCAAACTCAACGGGATGAAGGGCCTTTTTGGGTACAACATGTCTCTGTGACTCTAGATTGAAAATTGGATCTGCGAATTATGCTCCCAATTAGCACACATTTCAAGAATATTGCATTGACTTGGGACATCCGAAAAAAGTTAGGGAACTTAATTTAAATTAGAATTATAAACAGATAGCATCATTAGTGAATAAATCTACTGGTACTTGTGCTACAATGCGTGTTTCAATAACATGAATTTGATATAATGTGATTGATGAATTAGGGATGTATTACATGGGCTGAATTGGTCCTAACGCGATTTCGAACAGGAACTAGCTGCACAGTAATCAGACACCCTTGTCTCTTGAGAACATAGACTGCCAGTTTCACTGCAGGAGGTGAAAGAGCATTACCTTGGAAATTGACAAGCAGAAAAAAAGCTGTCTTAGGAACAAACAGTCTTGGGAAAAAAGCCTGTTTACATGTAACCTCCCTGCAGTAATCAGACACCATTGTCTCTTAATAAACACAGGCTGCCAGTTTCACAATGGGAGCCATTTAAGAAAGTTCCTTTGGAAATTGTCAAGCTTCTATTGATACTTGTGCAATGATATTCTATTAAACAATGAAACAAACAGCCTTTAGTACTTTTAGCTTGCAGTAACAAAGTACACTTACAGTTATTAAAAACACATTTATTTTTGAAAATTGTACAGGAAAAATAACTTTGTTATTGCGAGGCTGAAACTCTCTAACCCTTAACCCCATTTTTTTCCATTGACACAATTATGATAATAATGTAATTTTCTACAATGCAAGGTTTCTTAGGAACACAACTATCGCATGATAGCAGAACTACCTGTACTTTATTAGCATTTGTTTCAAAAAAAATGTTCATTGATGTCTTCAGGGAAGGATATTTGCCTCCTGGTTGGGGTGATATAGAACATATAGAACATTACAGCACAGTACAGGCCCTTTGGCCCACAATGTTGTGCCGACATTTTATCCTGCTCTAAGATCTATCGAACCCTTCCCTTCAGGCCCACCAATGTGGTTGACTCAACAGTTTGGAGCCAATTCTAGATGCACAATAAATGTCACTTACACACATAATTCAAGAAGGAATACAAATGTACAAATACAATGTTGCTTACATAGGTGGAGCCCACATGGGAAATTCACAAAGAGGAAAAAGAATCTATTCAACATGAGAAAGACTACTGCATGAAGCTCAAGCCTCAATATTCATGTATTTGTGCCATAATCTCAGTGGTCCAAGGAGCAGGATATTTCAACATTTCTTCTAGAAATAAAGCAATGAGCAGGAATTACCTGCATTCTACCCATTATTCAATGCATATTAAAAACAACTTATGAACTGGAGAATTCTATAAGCATGTACTCAGTCAGTGGAAATGTCCCCACTTTATGTAGTTCTTTTGAAGAACATTGTGTCCTTTCTATCTGAACTGTGAAAATAATGTATCTCACAATTAATTTATCAGCATAGAGACCTTGGTCAGGGTTCATAAATATTAAATTGACAATATTCTGGTTTTCATGCATTTTGATGATTATTGTTACAGTGATACTAGTATCATCTCTACAAAGATCCAAAGTAACTTGATTGATTACCGGTAGTAACTTGACATGCTTTGGAATTAATATTCTTTTTAAAATATAATTTGATTTTTATGGTTGCCATAAACCAGATATCTTTTGAAATTGCACTCTTTCTTGGTGCAGTGACCAGCAATTATCTGGGAACCTGCCAAGTGTCTGTTTTTCATGTGCAAACTGGAATAATGTTTCCAAGGCAATATGGCTTAACATCAGGGAGGAGCCATATACTACCCTCACTCAGTCTTGCACAATTATGCCCCCTCAATATCAATCACTTGCCAGCCACTAGAATTGTTAAATCTGCTGACTTCTTTCTCTTCTTCTATTCAAGAAGTATTGATGTCAATTTAATGCAGTTTTGCAATTAATCTATAAGACTAGCTAACACGATGCAGATCAAGAAGGAAACTTGGGACCTTTCTGATTTGTGTTGGTGCAGTTCTTTGCTGGACAAGGAATCTAGCTATCTAATCCACTTTGAGACAACCCAGCAATAGGTTGGTACATTTCAAATACACATTATTATTTTTAAGATACAGTTCTTCACTTCTTTCTGGTTTTATATGCTTTCAAGTTTACGGCCGATTGATAGCGTGGTCATTATCAAACACTGGAATTTTCTTGAACTCATTCTGTGGCTTGAAAAAAATCTGGGCTAATATTTGATTGGCAGTTGCATGGAAGTAGTCATCCATATCCAGTGTTTCCAGCTGCAAAAGGAATTAAAGTTTCAGTGTTAAAACAGCAAGAATTTAACCTCAACAGATATTTTCAGTGAGCGGGAATTGGGACTTGGAACGAGAAGCGGGAGTTTTCAAAAGAGGTGAGTCTCTGTGGTTGGTGTTCATTTTCAGCGAGTGGGATTCTTAAAGAGGCACACTTGCATATTGTTAGTAATAATTGTCTAATTAGCTAATCGGCAGCAGCCAATAAAAAGAAGCTAGGGTTAAGCAGACCGGTCATTGTTGGTGTGGTTCAGTGTTAGAGTGGGGGACTGAGGCTTTGGCGGGAAGAGGCTGAGTAAGTGACCTAGGTGAGGGGAGTGCTAGCAGCTCTTTAAAAACAAAGGCTTCAGTAAGAAGGCACAGGTAAGCTCTTTATTTTGTTATCTGTAAACCTTAATCCTTGATTCAGTGTAGGCAGGATGGCAGTTAGGGCAGTGGAATGCTCCTCCTGTAAGATGTGAGATGTCAGGGAACCTCACGGTCTCCCTGATGACCACATCTGCAGGAAGTGCACCCAGCTGCAGCTCCTCACTGACCAGGTCAAGGAAATGGAGCTGGAGTTGGATGTACTCAGGACCATCTGGGAAGCTGAAAACCTCACAGATGAAACTTTTACTGAGCTGGTCACACCCAGGGTACAGGCTTCAGATAGATGGGTGACCACTAGGAGAAGTAAGGGGAGTAAGCAGTCAGTGCAGGATTCCCCTCTGGCCATACCCCTTAGCAACAAGTATACCCCTCTGGATACTGCTGGGGGGGTGACCCATCAGGGCACAGTAGCAGCAGCCAGGTGACTGGAACTATGGCTGGCTCTGTGGCTCAGCAAGGAAGGGTAAATTCAGGCAGAGCAAAAATGATAGGAGACTCGATAGTTAGGGGGACAGACAGGAGATTCTGTGGCTGCGAAAGAGACACCAGGATGGCGTGTTGCCTCCCAGGTGCTAGGGTCGAGGATGTCTCAGAGTGGCTGCAGAATATTCTAAAGGGTGAGGGTGAGAAGCCAGAGATCATGGTGCATGTTGGCACCAATGACATAGGTAGAAAGGGGGAAGAGGCCCTGCGCAGTGAGCATAGGGAGTTAGGGAAGAGGCTGAAGAGCAGGACCTCCAAGGTAATAATCTCTGGATTACTCCTGGTGCCACGTGCTAGTCAGGGCAGGAATAGGATGATAGAACAGATGAATGAGTGGCTGAGGAACTGGTGCAGGGGGCAGGGTTTCAGGTTCTTAGACGATTGAAACCTCTTCTCGGGCAGGGGTGACCTGTACAAGAAGGCCGGGTTGCACCTCAACTGGAGGGGAACCAATATCCTGGCCGGGAGGTTCGCTGGTGCTACTCAGGAAGGTTTAAACTAGTTTGGCAGGGGGATGGGAATCAGAGCACTGGGTTAGAAAGTAGAGGGATTGAGAGGAAGGCAGATGTCAGAGCCTGTGAAAACAGGCAGGAGCAAAGTAATAGCCACGATGGGGCAGACAGGTTGAAGTGTGTGTATTTGAATGCTAGGAGTATTATGGGTAAGGGTGATGAACTTAGAGCATGAATCAGTATATGGAACTATGATGTTGTGGCCATAACAGAGACTTGGTTGAGAGAGGGACAGGAATGGGTGCTTAATTTTCCAGGGTTTTGATGTTTTAGAAAAGAGAGAGAGGGAGGTAAGAGAGGGGGGGGGAGTTGCACTGCTAATCAGGGACAATATCTCAGCTGCACTCAGAGGGGACATAATGGAGGGCTCGTCCACTGAGTCTATATGGTAGAACTCAAAAATAAGAAAGTTGCAATCACTATGATGGGATTATACTACAGACCACCCAATAGCCACAGGGACATTGAGGAACAGATCTGCAGACAGATTCGGGAAAGGTGTAAAACTAATAGAATTGTTGTTGTGGGGGACTTTAACTTCCCTAATATAAACTGGGACCTCCTTCGTGTAAGAGGTTTAGATGGGGCAGAATTTGTTAGGTGCATCCAGGAGGGTTTCTTAAATCAATATGTAGATAGTCCAATGAGAGGAGGGGCCATACTGCACCAGGTGTTGGGTAATGACCCTGGTCAGGTGACTGACCTTTCAGTGGGAGAACAGTTCGGGAACAGTGACCATAACTTCTTAAGTTTTAAAATAGCTATAGATAAGGATAAGTATGGACCTTGCAGGAGAGTATTAAATTGGAGCAGAGCAAATTATGAGAGCATTAGCAGTAACTAGGGAGATTTAATTGGGAATGGTTGTTTCTGGGCAAGTCCACATCTGACATGTGGAGGGTGTTTAAAGACCAACTGCATAGAGTACAGGACAGGTATGTTCCAGTAAGGAGGAAGGACAAGGATGGCAAGATAAGAGAACCTTGGATGTCGAGAGAGGTGGTGAATTTAGTCAAGAAGAAAAAGGAAAAATATGTAAAGCTGAGGAAGCTAGAATCAAACAGAGCACTTAAGGATTATAAGGAAGCCAGGAAGGAACTCAAGAAGGGAATTAAGAAAGCTTGGATTGGCCATGAAAAGCTCTTGGCAAGTAGGATTAAAGAGAATCCCAAGGCATTCTGTACACACATCAAGAGCAAGAGGATAACTAGGGAGAAGGTAGGACCGCTCAAGGATAAAGAAGGGAACATGTGCTTGGAAGAAGAGGATGTGGGTGAGGTCTTAAATAGCTACTTTGCATCAGTATTTACCAAGGAGAAGGACGTGAAGGATAGGGGAGTTCAGTGTGGAGCATGCTAATATATCCTAGGGCATTTTGAGATAAGGGAGGAGGTAGTGTTGGGTTTCTTAAAGAGCATTAAGTTGGATAAGTCCCTGGTGCTGATGGGATGTACCCCAGGTTATTGAGAGAGGCAAGAGGTGAGATAGTTGGGGCCTTGACCAATATCTTCATGTCCTCTCTAGCCACAGGTGAGGTCTGGGAGGACTATTGAGTAGCTAATATTATTCCATTATTCAAGAAGGGAAACAGGGATAATCCTGGTAACTATGGACCGGTGAGTCTCATGTCAGTGGTAGGGAAGTTACTGGGGAGCATTCAAGGGATAGGATTTATGAGCATTTGGAAAACCATAGCCTAATTAGGGACAGTCAGCATGGCTTTGTGCAGGGCACATCGTGCCTTGCTAACTTGATTTTTTGACGAGGGTGATTGATGAAGGTAGAGCTGAGGATATTGTCTACATGGATTTTAGTAAGGTATTTGAAAAGGTCACTCATGGGATGCTCATCCAGAAGATTAAGATGCATGGGATCCACGGTGAACTGTCCATTTGGATTCAGAAGTTGCTTGCCCGTAGAAGACAGAGGGTATCGGTTGATGGGTCTTATTCTAGCTGGAGGTCTGTGACTAGTGGTATTCCTCAGGGATCTATACTAGGACCTCTGCTGTTTGTGATGTGTATAAATGACCTGGATGAAAATGTACATGGGTGGGTTAGTAAGTTTGCAGATGATATGAAGATTGGTGGTGTTGTGGATAGCATAGAAGACTGGCAAAGGATACAGTGGGATCAGTTGCAGATATGGGCAGAGAAATGGCAGATGGAGTTCAACCCGGCCAAATGTGAAGTGCTGCACCTTGGGAGATCAAATGTAAAGAGACAGTACACTGTTAATGGCAAGACCCTTAACAGTGTTGATGAGCAGAGGGATCTTGGGGTCTGAGTTCATAGCTCCCTGAAAGTGGCTACACAGGTTGATGAGCAGAGGGATCTTGGGGTCTGAGTTCATAGCTCCCTGAAAGTGGCTACACAGGTTGATAGGGCAGTGAAGAAGGCATATGACATGCTTGCCTTCATTAGACAAGGCATTGAGTTCAAGAGTCAGGAAGTTATGCTGCAGCGTTATAATACTTTAGTTAGGCCTCATCTGGAGTATTGCATTCAGTTCTGGTCGCCCTGTTATAGGAAGGACGTCGAGGATTTGGAGAGGTACAGAAGAGGTTTACCAAGATGCTGCCTGAATTAGAGGGCATGTGCTATGAGGATAGGTTAGACAAACTTGGATTGTTCTCTCTGGAGAGGTGGAGGCTGAGGGGAGATCTGATAGAGGTTTATAAGATTGAGAGGCATAGATAGAGTAGACAGCCAGTATCTTTTCCCCAGGGTTGAAATATCCAATACCAGAGTGCATGTACTTAAGGTGATAGGGTGTAAGTTCAAAGGAGATGTGCGCGGCAATTTTTTTTACAGAGTGGTGGGTGCCTGGAATGCGCTGCCTGGGGTGGTGGTGGAGACAAATACGATAGGGGTGTTCAAGAATCTCTTAGATAGGCACGTGAATGTGAGGGAAATGGTAGGATATGGACATTGTGTAGGCAGAAGGGATTAGTTTAGTTGGGCATTTTATTACTAATGTAATTGGTTCGACACAACATTGTGGGCCAAAGGGCCTGTTCCTGTGCTGTGCTATTCTATGTTCGATATTCATATTTGTGTTAAAGATTCCTCTCAAGATATTAATATGGTGCAGTCCAGAATTAGTGCTGGTGCACATACCATTCTCATATTTCTACCTACCAACCTCTGCTCAGCATCAACTCCTCCCTCATAACTGATTTTATTTCCCAGTTCTCAGTGTGGAGTAGCAGTTAATTTATAACAGAAGTTTGTGAGCTGTACTCACTCACAGCTAAGGCCCAAGCTAAGAAATGAAAGGATTTCTGCATTGGATGGGCACTGCAGGCAAAGTGTTTTACAAAGCCCATTCACTGCCTAAATCTAAAGTCTATTTAGTTTTGTGTGTTTTGGATCTCTTAGAGGCACTTCAATGGTAGGAAGTGGACTATGAGCACCCATTCCTATTGTGGTGTCAGGAATGAAGGCAAAACATTGAATATTTGCCTCAGAATCTATTAACATAGAAACATGAGTGAGAGGTTAGGAGCGGAGTTTCTGAACATTCTTGTAAGTGTCGTAACAAAAATGATTTAGATCAGTTCGTGCTCAGGTGGTACTAAATAATGGCTGGTACACATCCCATTCTCATATTTCTATCTACCCACCCCTTCCCCAGCGTCAACTCCTCTCCCATAATTGACCTTATTTGCCAGTTCTCAATCTGCAAGGTTGTAGGAGGGCAAGAAGAGCTCCAGAATCTGACCCTGAGACTTTCTACTTCCTTGAGTGACTCTTCATTGAATGGAAATGTGCTCTCACCTGGTCTCCTGTGCTAAAGGCAAGGATTAATAACAGATCTTCAACGCAAGTGCTTTTAACGTAGTGTTGTGTTCCAATGGGGAAGAAGAAAACATCACCAACATCTATTTGAAAATCAGTGGTTGAGGAACCAATTACTCCCACCTGTATGGATGAAGCAAATAATCTGATATCAGCATTCCATTTTCCGGGCAAAGGTATCAGGGGCTAGAAAGTTATAAGATTTTAAAATGTTCAATAGGGACCTATTATGGTAGGCTTTCATTCCAAGCCATAATGCAAAGGCCATCAGAACTAATGATAGCATTTGGTTAGATACTATAGATAATTCATTGTATACATAAAGAGAGGAATGATTTGCTTTGATGTAAGAGGTCACAAAATCCTATTAGTCCCTATTTTGCTGAGAGCAGGTTTCTCATGGTTCCGAATAATTTAATTTAAAATACTTTATTGTAATTAACAAGATATTTTTATGTGTAAGCACATAGAAAAGTTGCTAAAAATTGGAACATTTTGTCAGACAAAGGAAATAATATTGATGTTGTAGCCGAATGTGACGCGCTACGGAAGAACGAAACGGAGGCAGAGAGTGCTGAACTCAAAATCTTTACTCCAACAAACAAAAGCTCGCCAAACTCTCTACCCAAGCGCCCACACGACCCGCGGGGTGGACGTGACGTCAGAACGTTCCCGGAAGGTCCGCCCTGAACGGGTAGTTCAAAATGCGCTTCTGCGCGTGCGCCCGCGGCTCCCGATGGCGGTTCGAGTCCCACGTGTGCGGGCCGCCACAATGTACTTCAGAGCAATTTCTGCACTGTCCATTTATAAACAATGAGAGAAACATTTGCCAAATGATGTTCCAAGTGAGGAAGAGCCAATTTAATTCAAAGTGTGGATTCAACTAACAGATAAAAGTACTAAACAAGTAAGATGCAAGTGAGATTAAAGATTGACAGATCTTTTCACTCCCACAAATAGCAAGTACAGAATTCCCATCAAAAATTGTTAATGGTCTGTCACTGGGTCACCAATGCAAAATGCTTACAAACTGCCCTGGTCACATCAGTTTTTTAAAATGAAATAGCCTGCACATCAATTTGTCAAATTAAATGCTAACCTCAACATTACAAAAAAATTAGAATGGTACCTGTCCACAACCACTTATCACGTATCCCATCTCATGGGCATTAAAATGAAAGTGAGGCTGCCGCAGTCCATTGCTGTATATCCGTAGTGTTGCTAGGGTAAGTGTGTCTGCATGCTGAAGGAAACAGATAGACAAATACTTATCAGTTTTGTGAGGGTTACCTGAGTTAGGCAGGTCTGAAAGGCTCCCATTACTACTTAATCTGTCATAGAGTTACAGGGGCATACAGCTTGGAGCCAGGCCATTCAGCCCACCATGTTCACACCTACCACACAGACTATCACATGTTATGGTCTAAGCAAGACCAAGGAAAGAGAATGGGCTTCGGATTTCAGAAGGCCAATCCGAATGCGTGGGAGGGCTTGGAAGTCAATGATGCTACAAAGTCAGGATGTGAAGCTGGGGGAGGGAATTCTAAAATCAGGCCCAATTGTTCACTGGGAGAGGGTTTGGATATTGAGGGCCCAAATTAGCCCTGGAAGTGAAGAGGGAGGAGTTTCCATAGGTCTGCAATTAGTGAAAGTCCATTTCCAATTGCATAGCACTGAGATAACCAACACTTAAGTGATTGAATTTCTCAGCCAGAATGTTAGTACATTGTTGATGTTAAGCCTTGTACATTTTAATGCTTTCCAAGTAGTAGAATATGTTCTCTAATGCATTTTCTGTCCTTTGCATCACAGACGTAATGATTCATTCTACTTTTTTTGTTTGTCACAATTTCTTTTCCAACAGTTTTTCTACTTTCCTCCTAACTTACTAACTTTTCCTGTAGTGCAGTAGCTGAATCAACTTCTGTATATTTAATTGTCTACTCTTTATGTGTGACCCTGGCATGTATGCATGGATAATGACTGAATGTATAACAGTAATCACAGCAGAACTTAAACCTGCTCCCACTGAAGAAAATAAATGTGATTCCTTCTCCAGGATGACTAGCTGAATAATTGGAATGTGTAATTAAGGATGGCGTAATTGAGCTTTCCTTCATTCAACAGCATGCTTTAAAATCAATGAGAGAAAAGCCATATTAGATTTAAGAATGAGTAATGGGCTAGATTTGTTTAACAACCCAAATATTTGCCTATTAGTGATCTTAATGTGATTGTGTTGAATGTAGTATTTGCATGGGAGAAATGTAACACAGCTATTAAGATTCTAGATTTGAGTAAGCTTAACTTCAACATGAAGAGACAGGGACTTAGCCAAATCTGCTAAAGGGTAACATGGAAGTAGATCCTTTGTCAACAAATTACCAGAATCCATAATTAAGTATAAATTAACTGGAACCCCTTGAAAATTTTCTATTGAGCAGATTGAATCAGTTAGGATTTGTAAAAATTGATGGCAAACCTAATTGAAATTTTTGAAAAAATAAATTCAAACAGTAGATATGGCTGTAGATATAATTTATACAGATTGTTGGAAGGTATTTATTAAGGTTTAACATAAGATTTTATTATTTCAAGTTAAACCACATGGAAGTGAAGGCAAATTATCATACTGGTTAGAGATTGGTTAGGCAGTGAAAGTCAGAGAGAGTGTTAATGGTTATGCTCTCAAATTGGAAGGAAGAACTAGCAATGTCCCACAACGATCTGTGCTAGGCTATACTAATTATAATATATTTTAATCACACAATAGAGAGCCAAAGATCCATGTATCTCCGAGGCATACATATGATGGCATAGTTAGTATAGTCAGCATAAATGCAAACGTAAAATTATCAAGGATCGTTAACGGATTACAAAAGTGGGCAAAACTACGATAAATGGATTTCAATGTGGCTGCTTGTAAGGTCCACCACTCTGGAGCAAGGAAAGATAAATCACTTAAATAGTGAAAAGCTTGGAAGCTGGTAAGAGTGATTAAAATTTAAAGCTAATCAAAAAGGTGAAGTTATATCCAGAGGGCCAAAATATAAAGGGAAGGAAGGTCTAAATTATTGACAGGTCTGTGCTGAGAATTCATGACCACTCTTCATGTTGGATCTGTCTACTTAAAATCACCACCCCTGGTTCCTGCAATTCTGCAAGATTAAAACTTAGAATAATAACATCAAAACAAAATAATTCAAAAGAAATAATCTTGCCTCCCAATCTCCAAGCTTAGAATCTCCATTGAAATCAATGGGTTCACAATTTTTGTGCCATTTGAATTAAGGAAGGACTGGTGAGCCAATTTCCTACTTAGGACCGCCAGCTAGACTGGGCAGCCCACATGGGATTCAATGTCAGGATGAAATGATAGATTTAGCTAGCCTAGATCTGCCATTCAGCCCCAGGCTCACAGTGTATGCACATTAGTCCAGGACCAGAGTGAAATACTGTGAGCTTGTCATTGGCTCAAGCCCAGAGGCTTCAGCTCAATCATGTTAGGAGTTTAAGTCCAAGCGTAAATAATATTACTACTTACTGGACTCAAGTACAGTTCCAAGAGATGAAGGAACAGTATTTGAACCTCAGAAACACTTACTTCCTGAGAGATCATTCCCTGTTCTGGTCACCTGGGGCGCCTCTGTTGGACCTTGCTGGCCCTGCTGTGGGTGGGGGGGCACGGGCCAGCCATTGGCGCCCTGCCCTCCCGTTAACCCTTTTGGACCTGGTGCTGTCCGGGTGTTTCTCCTTGGCACCCGATTCTCTCCTTCCTGAGAAATATTGGATATAGAGTCAGAAGGTTGCTGTTGGTTACAACAAGATGTTGATAGGAATGAGAGCTGGGCTGAGAAGTGGCAGATGGAGTTCAACCCGGAAAAGTGTAAAGTGATACACTTTGGAAGATTGGATTTGAAGGCAGAAAACAAGGTTAATGATAGGACTCTTAACAGTGTGGAGGAACAGAGGGATCTTGGAGTCCACGTCCATAGATCCCTCAAGGGTGCCGCGCAGGTAGATAGGGTTGTTAAGAAGGCATATGGTGTGTTGACCTTCATTAGTCTGGGTATTGAGTTCAAGAGCCACAAATTAACATTGCAACTCTATAAAACTCTGCTTAGACCAATCTTGGAGTATTCTGTTCAGTTCTGGTTGCCTCATTATAGGAAGGATGTGGAAGCTTTAGAGAGGGTGCAGAGGAGATTTACCAGGATGCTGCCTGGATTGGAGAGCATGTCTTATGAGGATAGGTTGAGCGAGCTAGGGCTTTTCTCTTTGGAGAGAAGGAGGATGAGAGGTGACTTGATAGAGGTGTACAAGATGATAAGAGGCATAGATCGAGTGGACAGTCAGAGACTTTTTCCCAGGGTTTCAATGGCTAACATGAGGGGGCATAATTTCAAGGTGATTGGAGGAAGATATAAGGGGGATGTCAGGGGTAAGTTTTTTACACAGAGAGTGGTGGGTGCGTGGAACGCACTGCTGGCAGAGGTTGTGGGGGCAGATACATTAAGGACATTTAAGAGACTCTTAGATAGACACATGAATGATAGAGAAATGGAGGGTTATGTTGGGGGGGAAGGGTTAGATAGATCTTAGAGCAGGATAAAATGTCAGCACAACATTGTGGGCCGAAGGGCCTGTACTGTGCTGTAATGTTCTATGTTCAAATAACAAAAGGTACATGCAAATGAATCTTTAAAGGAATCAATGAGTATTTGGAACACCAGTTAAGTCTTCTACTGAGAAATTTACTTTGGCATTGCATCAATAGAGAATTGACATGGAGCTTATGGATTGAATGGCCTCCTTCTGTGCTATAAGAATATAAGAAAATGGAGTAGGGGTAGGCCACTCAGCCCATCGAGCCTGCTTCATCACTCAGTAAGATCATGGCCAACCCAGTCATCGCCTCAATATCACTTTCCTCCTCCTCTCTCCATACCCCTTGGCTCCCTTGTGGTTCAAATGTCTGTCAATCTTCGCTGAGAATATTCTCAATTCCCAAAGGTAATTGGCAAGGACAAATATAAAGAGGAGTAACTGAAGAGGAGCGGCCAGTGAGGAGCAGCCCAGGGTAGGAGTGGAGCTTTGCTTTGGCTCAAGAGGCTTCGGCGAGCAGAGGCTGAGGAAGAGCTTGCTCCCAGAGAGGTAAGGCTGGTAAGTTCCTTTAATTTAATTAATTTAGGAGTAGGTAGTGATAGTAGCAGCTAGGGCAGTCGTGTGCTCCGTATGCAGTATGTGGGAAGTCAGGGACAGCACACTTTTCCCTGATGACTACACCTATAAAAGGTGCATTCAGCTGCAGCTCCTGACGAACCGAGATAGGGAACTGGAGCTGAATGAACTCTGGATCATTCGTGAGGCAGAGGCAGAAATAGACAGGAGTTTCAGGGAGATAGTCACCACTAAAAGTCAGTAGGCAGGAAGCTTGGTGACTGTCAGGAAAGGGAAGGGGTATAGACAGAAAGAGCAGAGCATCTCTGTGGCCGTTCCCATCAACAATAAGTATACCATTTTGGATACTGCTGGTGGGGACGACCTACCAGGGACAAGATGCTGTGGTCGTGTCTCTGGCACCGAGACGGGACCCTCGGCTGAGAAAGAAGGAGGGAAAAGAAGAGAGCAGTAGTGATAGGGGATTTGATAGTTAGGGGGACAGATAGGAGGTTCTGTGGGAGAGATCGAGAATCCCGGATGGTCTGTTGCCTCCCTGGTGCCAGGGTCCACGATATCTCAGATCGAGTTCTCAATATTCTCAGGAGGGAGGGTGAGCAGCCAGGTGTCATGGTCCACCTATGGACCAATGACATGGATAGGAAAAAGGAGGTGGTCCTGGAAAGAGAGTTTAGAGAATTAGGTGCAAAGTTGGACAGGACCTCCAAGGTTGTAATCTCAGGATTGCTACCTGTGCCACGAGCTAGTGAGGCTAGAAATAGGAAGATCATGCAGCTAAATACGTGGCCAAGGAATTGGTGCAGGAGGGAGGGCTTCACGTTTCTAGACAATTGGGCTTTGTTCCAGGGAAGGTGAGACCTGTTCCGACTGGATGGTTTGCACCTGAACTGGAGGGGGACTTACATACTTGCGGGTAGGTTTGCTAGTGCTGCTCCAGGGGGCTTAAACTAGATTTGCAGGGGGAGGGGAACCAGAGTGTTAGAGCAGAGGGTGAGGTGGAGGAGGAAAAAGGTCATGCGAGGACTGCAGGTATCAACAGAAATCAAAGGTTTGTACGTGATAGAAATGTTCTCAGGTGCATCTATTTCAATGCAAGAAGTATTGTATGTAAGGCAGATGAGTTTAGGGCGTGGATTGGCACGTGGGATTACGACATTATTGCTATTAGTGAGACTTGGATGCAGGAAGGGCAGGACTGGCAGCTTAATGTTCCAGGGTTCTGTTGTTTCAGATGTGATAGAGGGGGAGGGATGAAAGGGGGAGGAGTGGCATTACTAGTCAGGGAAAATATCACAGCTGTGCATAGACAGGACAGCCCGGAGGGCTTGTCTACTGAGGCCATATGGGTGGAGCTGAGGAATAGGAAAGGTGTGGCCACACTAATAAGGTTGTATTATAGACTGCCCAATAGTCAGACGGAATTGGAGGAACAAATCTGTAGTGAGATAGCAGACCGATGTAAGAAACAGAAAGTTGTAATAAGAGGATTTTAACTTTCCACATATTGCCTGGGACTCCCACACTGTGAAAGGGCTGGATGGCTTGGAGTTTGTCAAATGTGTTCAGGAGAGTTTTCTTAATCAATATATAGAAGTACCAATGAGAGAGAATGCAATACTTGATCTCCTATTAGGGAACCAGAGAGGTCAGGTGACAAGTATGTGTAGGTGAGCATTTTGGGTCCAGTGACCATAATGTCATTAGTTTCAAGTTAATTATGGATAAGGACAGGTCTGGTCCTCGGGTTGAGGTTCTAAATTGGAGAAAGACCAATTTTGTGGAAATGAGAAAGGATCTAGGAAGAGTGGATTGGGATAAGTTGTTTTCTGGCAAGGATGTGTTCAGTAAGTGGAAGGCCTTCAAAGGCGAAATTTTGAGAATGCAGAGTTTGCACGTTCCTGCCAGGATTAAAGGCAAAGTTAACAAGCATAAGGAGCCTTGGTTTTCAAGGGATATTGGCGATCTGGTTAAGAAAAAGAGAGAGGTGTATAGCAGGTATAGGCAATTACGAACAAATGAGGAACTTGAAGAGTACAGGAAAAAGTAAGAAAATACTAAAGAAGGAAAGCAGGAAGGCAAAAAGAAGACAAGAGGTTGCTTTGGCAGATAATGTGAAGGTAAACCCAAAGGGTTTCTACAAGTATATGAAGAGTAAAAGGAAAGTAAGGGACAAAATTGGTCCCCTAGAAGATCAGAGTGGTCGTCTATGTGTGGAGCCTCAGGAGATGGGGGAGATCTTAAACAGTTTTTTTGCATCAGTATTTACTCAGGAAACTGGCATAGTGGATATGGAAGGGAGGGAAACAGACAATAGTGTCATGGAACATATAGAGATTAAAGAGGAGGTGCTTGCTGCTTTGCAGAGAATAAAGGTAGATAAATCCCCCGGGCATGATATTTCCTCGGACATTGAGAGAGACTAGTGTAGAAATGGCAGGGGCCCTGGCAGATATATTTAAAATGTCCTTAGTCATGGGTGTGGTGCTGGAGGACTGGAGGGTAGCTCATGTAGTTCCGTTGTTTAAAAAAGGATCTAAAAGTAAACCAGGTAATTACAGGCCAGTGAGCCTGACATCAGTAGTGGGTAAATTAATGGAAGGTGTTCTGAGAGATCGGATATACAAGTATTTGGATAGCCAAGGACTGATTAGGGATAGTCAGCATGGCTTTGTGCGTGGTAAATCGTGTTTAATGAATCTTGTAGAGTTTTTCGAGGAGGTTACCAAGAAAGTAGATGAAGGAGAGGCTGTGGATGTTGTCTACATGGACTTTAGTAAGGCCTTTGACAAGGTCCCACATGGGAGGTTAGTTCAGAAGGTTCAGACACTAGGTATCCATGGAAAGGTTGTAAACTAGATTCGAAATTGGCTGTGTGGGAGAAGACAGAGAGTGGTAGTGAATGATTGTTTCTCAGACTGGAGGCCTGTGACTAGTGGTGTGTCACAGGGATCTGTGCTGGGGCCATTGTTGTTTGTTGTCAATATCAATGATCTGGATGATAATGTGGTAAATTGGATCAGCAAGTTTGCTGATGACACTAAGATTGGAGGCGTAGTGGACAGCGAGGAAGGCTTTCAAAGCTTGCAGAGGGATCTGAACCAACTGGAAGAATGGGCCAGAACATGGCAGATGGAATTTAATGCAGACAAGTGTGAGATGTTGCATTTTGGAAGGACAAATCAAGGTAGGACATACACAGTAAGTGGTGGAGCACTGAGGAGTGCAGAGGAACAAAGGGATCTGGGAGTTCAGATACATAATTCCCTGAAAGTGGCGTCACAGGTAGACAGAGTTGTAAAGAAGGCATTTGGCATCCTTGCATTCTTAAATCACAGTATTGAGTGTAGGAGTTGGGATGTTATAGTGAGGTTGTATAAGACATTGGTGAGGCCAAATTTGGAGTATTGTGTGCAGTTCTAGTCACCTAACTATAGGAAGGATAGTTGTAGGATTGAAAGAGTGCAGAGGAGATTTAATAGAATGTTGCTGGGTCTTCAGGAGTTGAGTTACAGGGAAAGACTGAACAAGTTGGGACTTTATTCCTTGGAGCGCAGAAGAATGAGGGGAGATTTGATAGAGGTTTACAAAATTGAGGGGTACAGACAGTAAATGCGAGTAGGCTCTTTCCACCTAGATTAGGAGAGATAAGTACGAGAGGACATGGCTTTAGGGTGAAAGGGCAAAGGTTTAGGGGGAACATTAGGGGGAACTTCTTCACTCAAAGAGTGGTGGGAGTATGGAACGGGCTTCCATCTGATGTAGTGAATGCGGGCTCACTCTTGAGTCTTAAGAATAAATTGGATAGATACATGGACGGGAGAGGTCTGGAGGGTTATTGACTGGGTTCAGGTAAATGGGACTAGTGGAATACCGTTTTGGCAGAGACTAGAAGGACCAAATGGCCTGTTTTCTGTGCTGTAGTGTTTTATGGTTCTATGACTCCACCTTCCTAGCTCCCTGAAGTAGAGGATTGCAAAGAATCGTGGATCTGTAACAGAAAAATTCTTACATATCTCCATCTTAACTTGGTGACCAATTATTCTTAAACCAAGCCCCCTACTGAGGGAAACATCCTCTCAGTGCCCATTCTGTCAATCCTCCTCAGAATATTAATTGTTTCAATACGAGTGTAGTGGTTAACGTAATGCTATTACAGCACCAGTGACCCCGGTTCAATTCCCACTGCTTCCTGTAAGGAGTTTGTAAGTTCTCCCCATGTGTCTGCATGGGTTTCCTCCAGGTGCTCCGGTTTCCTCCCACATTCCAAAGACGTACAGGTTAGGAGCTTTGGGCATGCTATGTTGGTGCCAGAAGAGTGGCGACACTTGCGAGCTGCCCCCAGAACATTCTCAGTCATGCAAAAAGACACATTTCACTATGTGTTTTGATGTACATGTGACTAATACATAAATATCTTATCTTATCATTCTTTTGGACTCCAATAGACCCAACCTGCTCAACTTCCCTTCATATTTCAGCCCCCAGGAATCAACCTGCTGAACATTTTCTGCACTGCCTCCAATGCAAGTATGTCCTTCCTTAAATATAGAGACTAAGGCTACACACAGTATTCCAGGTGTGGTCTCACCAACACCCTGTAAAGTTGTACCAAAACCTCCTGACAATTATGGAGACACAAGAGACTGAAGATGCTGGAATCTGGAGCAAAAAACAAACTGCTGGAAGAACTCAGTGAGTCAAAGCTGCATCCATGGGGCAAAAGGAATTGTTAATGTTTCAAATCAAGATCCTGCCTCAGGACTGACCCCCCGCATATGCTGTTCAACCTACTAAGTTCCTCCAGCAGTTTATTTTCCCCTTCCTACTATGACAATCCATAGCCCTTGCAATAAGTCCAATATTCCGTTCGCCTTCCTAATTAATTTCTGAACCTGCGTGTGTTTCATGTATTATGATGCCTAGATCCCTTTGTACCACAACATTTTGTAGTCTCATTCTATTTAAATAACAATATGTGTGTTAATCCTTCCTTACAAAGTAGACAACCTCACATTTTCTCACATTATACTCATCTGTACAAATTTTCTCTGTACTCTTTCAAGCTTATTGATATCTTTCCTGTAGGTAGGTTACCAGAACTGCACATAATACTCTAAATATGGCTTCACCAACATCTTGTACAACTTCAACATAACATTCCAGCTCCTGTACTCAATGCCCTGATATATGAAGGCCAAAGTGCCAAAAGTTCTCTCTACGACCTGATCTCCTGTGATGACACTTTCAAGGAATTATGGATCTGTATTCACAGGTCTCTTTGTTCTACTGCACACCTCGGTGCCCTACCATTCACTGTGTAAGTCTTACCCTGGTTTGTCCTCCCAAAGTGCATCACCTCACACTTGTCTGCATTAAATTCCATCTGCCATTTTTCAGCCCATTTTCCCAGCTGGTCCAGATCACTTTGCAAGCTTTGATAGCCTTCCTCGCTGTCCGCTATGCCACCAATCTTGGTGTCATCCGCAAATTTGCTGATCCAGTTTAGCACATTATCATCTAAATCTTTAATATAAATGATAAACAACAATGGACCCAGCACTGATCCCTGTAGCACACCACTAGTCATAGGCATCCAATCAGAGAGACAACCATCTACTACCACTCTCTGGCTTCTCCCGCTCAGCCAACATTGAATCCAGTTGACTACTTCATCCTAAATGCCAAGGGACTTAACCTTCTGGAGCAGCCTCCCATGCGGGACTTTGTCAAAGGCCTTGCTGAAGTCCATGTAGACAATGTCCACTGCCTTCCCTTCATCAACCTTCCTGGTAAGCTCCTTGAAAAACTCCATTACATTGGTTAGACATGACCTGCCACATACAAAGTCATATTGACTATCCCTAATCAAGCCCCGTCTATCCAAATACTTATATATCCTGTCCCTCAGAATACCTTTCAATAATTTACCCACGACTGATGTCAGGCTCACTGGCCTATAATTTCCTGGCTTATTCTTAGAGC
Organism: Pristis pectinata; assembly: GCF_009764475.1. Lineage (NCBI taxonomy): Eukaryota > Metazoa > Chordata > Chondrichthyes > Rhinopristiformes > Pristidae > Pristis > Pristis pectinata. Next base: position 28,639,110 of record NC_067406.1, read on the forward strand.
CTTTCTTAAGCAACAAAACAACATTAGCTATCCTCCACTCCTCTGGCACCTCACCTGTGGCTAAGGACGTTTTAAATAGCTCTGCCAGAGCCCCTGCAATTTCTGCACCAGCCTCCCACACGTTCCGAGGGGAAACCTCGTCAGGCCCAGGGGATTTATCCACCCTAATTCACCTCAAGACAGCAAGCACCACTTCTTCCGTAATCCAGATACGGTCCATGAACTCACTGTTCACTTTCCTCAGTTCTATAGACTCTGTGTCTGTCTCCCGAGTAAACGCAGATGCAAAATCCATTTAAAATCTCCCCCATCTCTTTTGGCTCCACACATAGATGACCACGCTGATCTTCAAGAGAATATATTTTGTCCCTTGCTGTCCTTTTGGTCTTAATATAGCTATAGAAACCCTTGGGATTCTCTTTCACCCTGTCTGCCAGAGCAACCTCATGTCCTCTTTTAGCCTTCCTGGTTTCTCTCTTAAGTGTTCTCTTGCATTTCTTATACTCTTCAAGCGCCTCATTTGATCCTAACTGCCTATACCTGATATGCACCTCCTTTTTCTTGACCAGGGCCTCAACATCCCCCAATAACCAAAGTTCCCTAAACCTGTTGGCCTTGCCTTTTATCTTAACAGGAACATACAGATTCTGTACTCTCAATATTTCACCGTTGAAGGCCTCCCATTTACTTTGCTGGATAACAACCTAACCCAATCCACACCTGCCAGATCCCTTCTGATGCCATCAAAATTGGCCTTCCTCCAGTTTAGAATCTTAACCATAGGACCAGTCCTATCCTTTTCCATAATTATCTTGAAGCTAATGGAATTATGATCACTGGATCCAAAGTGTTTCCCTACACACACTTCTGTCACCTGCCCTGTCTCATTCCCAAAGAGGAGATCTAGTATCGTGCTCTCTCTAGTTGGGACCTCTACTTATTGATTAAGGAAACTTTCTTGAACACGTTTGACAAAATCAATCCCATCCAGTCCTTTTACAGTATGGGAGTCCTAGTCAATATGTGGAAAGTTAAAATCACCTACTATTACAACTTTATATGTCCTGCAACTGTCTGCTATCTCTCTACAAATTTGCTCCTCTAAATCCTGCTGACTATTGGGAGGTCTATAATATAGTCACATTAACGTGGTCGTCCCTTTTTTATTCCTCAGTCCCACCCAAATTGCCTCAGTAGTCGAGCCCTCCAGTATATCCTCTCTGAGCAGTGCCGTGACATTTTCTCTGATGAGTAATGTCGCCCTCCCCCTTTAATACCTCCCCCTCTATCATGTCTAAAACAACAGAATCCCGGAACATTGAGATGCCAGTCCTGCCCCTCCTGCAACTAAGTCTCACTAATGGCTACAACATCATAATTCCACGTACAGATCCATACTTTAAGTTCATCTGCCTTACCTACAATACACCTTGCATTGAAATAGACGCAACGCAGAACATTAGTCCCATTATGCTCAACTTTTCGGTTTCCATCTTTGCTTGTAGTCTTAACATCTATTTTCCCCACAGCCTCTCCACTTGCTGTTCTGCCACTCTGGTTCCCACCCCCTTGCAACTCTAGTTTAACCTCCCCCCCCCCCCCCCCCCACCCCCGAGCAGCACGAGCAAACCTTCCCGCAAGGATATTGGTCTCCTTCCAATTCAGGTGCAAACTGTCCCGTTTGTACAAATCCCACATGCCCCGGAAGAGAGCCCAATGATCTAAAAATCTGAAGCCCTCCCTCCTGCACCATCTGCTTAGCCATGTGTTAAACTGCACTATCTTCCTATTTCTTGCCTCACTAGCACATGGCACAGGTAGCAATCCTGAGATCACCACCCTGGAGGTCCTGTCTTTTAACTTAGCACCTAACTCCCTGAATTCACTTTGCAGGACCTCATCACTTGTCCTGCCTATGTCATTGTACCAACGTGTACCACGACCTCTGCTGCTCCCCCTCCCTCTTAAGAATACTATGGACTCGATCCAAGACATCTCTGACCCTGGCACTTGGGAGGTAACATACCATCCGGGAGTCTCATTCTTGTCCTCGGAACCTCCTGTCTGCTCCCCTGACCAATGAATCCCCTATCACTACCACTTTCTTCTTCTCCCTCCTTCCCTTCTGAGCCAAAGAGCCAGAATCAGTACCCAAGACCTGACTGCTGTAGCTTTCCCCCGGTAGGTTGTCCCCTCCAACAGTATCTAAAATGACATACTTGTTATTGAGGGGAATGGCCACAGGGGTACCCTGCTCTGACTGCCTATTCCCTTTCTCTCTCCTGACAGTCCACCCAGCTACCTGTCTCCTGCAACTTGGGTGTCACTGCTTCCCTGTAACTCCTGTCTCTCAAACCCTCAGCCTCCCGAATGATCCGAAGGTCATCCAGCTGCAGCTCCAGTTCCCCTAACACGGTCTGTAAGGAGCTATAGCCGGATGCACTTCTTGCAGATGTAGTCATCAGGGACACTGGAGGTCATCCTGACTTCCCACATCATGCAAGAGGAGCACACCACTGTACTGGGTATCATTCCTACTGCTCCACCTGTGCAATAACAAAGAAGGAAAGAGAACTTAACAGAACCTCACTGTAGCCTCCACCTCTAAGCCTCAGCTCCCCGCTCCCCACTCGCACAATGGACGCTCCAAAACGTTATTTCATATGTTACTTATATTTTTCTTTTGCTGTAATAAATGTAATCAAGGAAATACCTGATGAAGGGAGTTAGTGAACACTTTCTCATTGTCTGTCAGACCCGTGGTGTTTCTTTGGTATCTTGCCCACTGAATAATACCACCTGGGTATGTGTAATTCTTGGATCCTAGAATCGGTAGAAGGAAAATAATATAAGATAACATTTTTCTGGGATGTTGTTGGGCTTCCACTGAAATTACAGCAGACCATTGGGAGAGTCCTCAATGGAAATTTAGTCCCACTGTTGCAGTAGCATGGAGAACAATTTCAGGTGCCAGAGCTGTCCTTCCATGAACTTTGCAAGTTGCTGCTAGTTAATTTGCAGTTCACCACATGAACTAATTCTGGTTAAAAAAAAATCAGTGAGGGTTTTTGAGATCTATCATATTTTCAGTAAAAAAAATATCACTCCCAAAATTATTTTGTGTTGATTTTGAGTAAAGGAAACATTCTTGCTCTAACTCATTCCGCAGAATTAGCATACAAACATTCCAGAGGCAATACTTTGTTCAGCCTCCAGCACATGCTGGTAATGTGCCTCATACTCAGTAATAACTAATACTCAGCACAGACAGCTCATATGAATTTTGCATTATGGGTCCCAGAGCCAATGCAAGATACTAGGTTAAATATTAGAATAGTCTCAGACCTGATGCAGGTGGGCATATTGTTTCCTGATTGATATATCTGGCTGAATTTTGCTTCAGATGGGCTTTACACATCAATTGGGTGGCTGAGGTACCCAATTTTGCAGGTAAAGAACTGCATAAGACTAGCATTATACTCATTTCCTGTTGAAAAACTGAGGCTGCAATGTGATTGCATGTTTATTTGACTTTATATTTTAAATATAATATTGGAATTGGTTTATTATTGTCACTTGTACCAAGGTACCATGAAAATTTGTCTTGCATACTGTTCATACAGATCAATTCATTACACAGTGCATTAAGATAGTACAAGGTAAAACAATACAGAATGCGGAGTAAAGTGTCACAGCTACAGAGAAGGTGCAGTGCAGGTAGACAATAAGGTGCAAGGTCATAATGAAGTAGATTGTGAGGTCAAGAGTCCATCTTATCATATCAGGGAACCGTTCAATAGTCATAAAACAGCGGGATAGAAGCTGTCCTTCTAAACATAAGTAGTACTTATAATTAACTCTCATAAAATCACAGATTAGTTGCAGCATAGGAGTCCATTTGGTCCATCAAATCCATGCCTGTAGGACAATCTATTCCACCCCATTCGCCTGTCCTTTCACTATAGCTCTATAAACTACTTTATCTCATGCCTATCTAATTGCCTTTTGAAAGCCCTGATTGACCCTGTTTCCATCATCCTTATGGGCACAACTGCCTTTGCACCTTTACAGTTCCAGACCATCATCTCCCCCTATATAAATTAGCTTCCTCCTCATCCCCCTGTATCTTCTTCCCTTCACTCTTTTCTGGCCCTTGAATAAATAGGAAAAGCTACGCTATGTAGACCCATCATCATTTTGTACACCTCCATCAGGCTCTCCTCGCAATCTCCTCTGATGAGAACAGCTCCACATTCTCCAGTCCCCCTGCCCATTCTAGTAAATCTTTTCTGCACCCTTTCTAGGGCCATCCTGAAGGGATGTGACCAGAATTCAATACCACATTCCAATTGTGATCTAACAAGTGTTTCCTAAAGATTCAACATAACTTCCCTGTTTTTTGTGCTTTAGGCTTCTACCTATGAACCTGGAGTCACCTATGTTTTTTCTACTGACTCTCTCAACATCATTAAGTCCATATTGTTGCTTCTCATTCTTGCTGACAAAATGTATTGTATTCACACTTTAAATAATCTGAGGGCAACATTTAAACTAGTTATTGAAACTTCATACTTAGCTCCTTACCTGGAAGGTCAAAAAAGTATCTCCATACAATGCTGTCCTCTGATTGAATATAACTTTCATTCATTACAAGTTCCTTCAGGTTTGATGGGAGGTTTATTGCTTGATCTTCTTTTTGCTTGGCAAAGCTTCTTACAAATTTAACTCCTCCAACAGGCTTCAGATGAACAGAAAGAGAATAGTTGTCAGTCCAAATAACTTCCACCAAGTTGTTACATTGCAGGTTGATATTTTTACATTTCAGATTAGTACCATTCCATTACAGATTGGTAACTTTATACTTCTTGTTTTTGGTTGGTATCCTTATATTTCAGAGTAACATCCACAGAAAAGAAGAGTGTAGTTGCAGCAAATATTTGAACTTATGTTCAAAGTGAGTCAGATGTTGTCTTGCAGGATTCTGCAAGTTAATGGCTTTCTGAATTAGCCTAATGGGAACTAGCAATTAGTTAGTTACATCCTAAATTATAAGGTACTTCTTGTATTAATATGAAACTGAACTTACAAAAAAAAATTAAGGTCCACCCAGCGCAGTAAGCAAATCACAGGTACTAAAACTAGTTTATAGCTTCGGTTTTTAACATGGAGTGGAACTCAGGTAGGCAAGGACTAAGGTGAGTGGCAAACTCCTTCACAGCATGAGATCTAGGTCTTATTAAAACTTTGATCTCACCTTGATCTCGGCTAGAAGAAGTGTGCAAATGCCCAAGATCACTGTCCATTCCAGTACCTGCGACAGATGGTGACTCTGCCACAGGTGATCCAGGTAACTCACTTATTATAAGTGAGTCTGATTGTTATTTTGCAGAAGATTATAATGGTTGATTTTAACCATGACTGCTCTGGAAATGGACATCGCATCTTACTTCATTACTGCAAGTTACTGGAAGTACATTGGGAAAAGGACGATAGTCTATTTCTGGTAAAGATATGATGGTGAACTAGAGAGAAGTCAAATAATTTTTGGTTAATAAGATGAAAACATTAATGCACTGACCTTTAATGACCTGGAAGCAATATCCTCTGGTGTGGAGAAAAATGCATCATCCATATCTAGGGTTAAAAGTTCATCATGTGTTTGAAAAGAAAAGGAGGAAGATACACTCCTCTTCTCCCACATTCTTCACCCAGTGAAGCGTGTTTTTTTGGGAAAAGATGACTTGACCTGCTGTGACATTATAAGTTGCAACAATATTGGTTCCATCATCTATGACACCAATCCATGCTTTTCCCTGCAATCAACAAAGAACTCACAATTAAAATGAACAGGGCTTTTCAAAATATCATTAGAAACCACAACTGGGTTACATTTCCTGATACATAAATAGACAAAACATCTCGACACTTTACAGTCTCAGCACTCAATGAGTCCAGCAATTTCAAATCATAACTATTGGTTCCAAATTTTGGACAACACATGATGCTTGTTTTCCCTTATATTCTTTTGGCCTAGCTTTTGTTTTTTGCTTATTACATTACCAACTCCTTTTTGCTTTGCACCATCATCCTTCTTCCTGTTCCATCCTGCCTTCCACCCCATAACAGACATCACTATCCTTACCCCTTTCATTGCCTATGTGCTTGATGAGAACCTATGCCATCTCTCATTTTTGTCATTTCAGACAAAAATGTCATCAACAGTAACTGCTTCACCCTCCAGAATTCTAACTGGCTGAGTACAACAATATTCTGTTGAAACTAAGCTCATTTTCTAAAGTATCATACTGCTGGCCTGGTTAGTGTTAAGGTGGCTAAAGTCAGGCCCACTGACCATACCCTAATGTAAGAAAGAAAAGGAAACAACAGGATTTTCCTATTCTGATCATTGGCCAGTGAGACCTGCTGAAAATTGTGTATGCATTAATGTTGGGCGAGGGCAGATTCAAATTTGATTGTATGATGGCTAGCCTGCCGTGGCTCATAGCTGAAGATAGCAAGAAATATACCATAGGCAGGCCTGGAATCATATTGCAGTGTATGTCTTAAAATAGAATCATAAAATTAATGGCACTGAAAAAGGGCGATTCAGTTCATGCTAGCTCTTTGAAGAGCAATCCAGTCAGTCCCATTGCTCAGGTCTTTCTCCTGGCCCTGCAGAAAGTTATTGGTCTCTGCCTAGAAGCTTCACTTCCTTCTAAAGTATGGTGACCAGAATTGGGTGCCAAAAGCTAGTCATGGTGTTTCATACCTGTAATCTTTGCCTCAGAGGATGAGAGATGAACAGAAAGAGGAGAAAGAAATAGGTAGATGAACAGAGGGTTCATAATTATTTCCCTTCTCTGTTCATCGAAGAGGAACATTGTATTTACCTTTAACAGATATCCATGCTCATGGCATTGAAGTGCCAGTGAGGAACACGGAGCCCATTGCTCTCAACACGCAAGGTACCTATAGTCATTTTGGATTTCATTTCATTTATATTCCTCCCAAATTCCATAGAGAGTTTGTTTTCATAATCACTTGGATTTTTCCGGAAACGTCCCCATTGAATTGCACCGCCAGGATACTCAAAGACCTGAAACAACAAGCACAGATACAATGCTAAAGAAACATTTTCTTGAAATATCTATGCCTTTTAACCTTAACAAATTGTGTGCAGGTCGTCGAATAATATGGAGACCATTTTAAGTTTTATGAGACACTAAATACACTATAAACCAAGAATCGCAAGGACCATAGAACTGTTGCTCCAGTACTTAAGAAAAAATAAAATCATGATCCAAAATCTCAGCTTCTTTCCAAGAATTTGGGTTTAAATGCTCAGTGTACTAGTAAATCTATTAAGTGTACACTTTTTATAAATGTAAATCACCACCATCCATTTCTATTACAAAAACAATATAACATAGCTGCATAACAGTAAGTTTTTTTTACTACATGATGAATGCTGAATATTGTAAAGGGACACCTTTAAATTATCGTGTCTAAAGGAACCATTAAAACTAGGTTACAGAAATAAGAAAAATCAACACATCTCCAAAGTGATCCAAAAAGTTCATACCTCTGAGTTATCCAAGTGATAGAGATATTTGTATTTGATATCAGTACTTGCAGTGGAAGGACTTGAACTTGGTTGTAATGTGTGCTGAGGGTAAAGCTGAGGAATGACATAGACGACTGCTAGCACCAGAACTCCTATTGCGGTTGTAATGACACTTGCCAATAGACATACAAGGAAGAGTTTCATGAGGGAAAATTGCTTCATTTTATCCTGTAACAAAAACGGGTTGCATTTTCAACAACTAGTATCAACATTTCTATATTTTCATTGGCAGAATAAAACATTTATATCAAAACTCCACAGAAAAGCTAGTAGTCAGGTGCAAACTACAAGTAGATTGTTAGATTGTCTCTCAAGAGATCTGAAGTGTAAAGGGATGAAAGCTATACCATTACTGCAAAATGTTCCTGTTGGACTTAAACCCAGGAACTGCACCTCAGTTTGGCTAAACTGGAGAGAGAGAGTAAAGCAGATTCATTGGAATGATACCGGGCCTAAAAGACTAAATCATAAAGAAAGGTTGGGAAGACTGAGATTGCAAAGCATTGTGTATGGAAGATGAAAGCTGTTACTAACCCCATGCTACCTGATTCCTTTAATATCTAAAAATTCATTGAGCTCTTTCTTGAATATAGTGTCACAGAGCCTCCACAGCCATCTTGGTTGTGAATTTCAAAGATTCACTGTTTTCTCCTCACCTCATTTCTGAATGGCCGACCCCTTATTTTGAGTCATAACCCTAAAGTGATACAGAACTAAGCTGAGTAAATTGAGTTAAGATATAGATCAGCAATGGTTTAATGGAATGGTTGAACTGGGAAGGGGAGGAATGGCCTTTTCCTGTTCCGAATCCAAGTCCATGTCTGTAACTTAGTGAGAAGGTTGAGTATAACTATGTTCTCACTTTCCAAGACTCAGAAGGGAATATGATGAAACGAGAAATTACCTCATGTCTAAATTTTTCTCGGAAAATGGAAAGCTGTTCTGACTGATCCTAGCCTTGGACAAAATTTTCCCAATTCCATTTCTAAATTTGTAGATGATGCTAACTTGTGTGGGGTAGTCAGTACTGAGGACAAGTTACGGGAGAGCAGTTTAATAATCTTGTAAAATGAGCAACAACTTGGGAAATAGAGATATCGGCAGGGTTCCATTCCTATGAACTGCTCGTAACCCAAACAGTTTGCAAGTCAGAAATGCTGCCATGAACCAGGTTCTCACATGGCAGAAGATGCCTGCAGTCCCGCAGCAGCCAGCAAATCTATCCTGCCAGTCTCCCAAATGCTTGCTTGTATATACAGGCCCTATATAGGTCGGGCATTTGTAAACTGGGGAGGAGCCGTAAAGTTCATTAACCTGGAAGGTGAGTCCAGGTGTGTCTGAGAACAAAGGGAGCTCAGATTACAAATAAATGTTTGATGTGGAAGCAATTAGCAAAGCCATATAAAAAACAAATCAAGCACTAGGGTTTATTTCTACAGGGAAGAAGTTGAAAAATAAGGGAAATTATGCCAAACCTGTAAGGATAGTACCTTGATTAAACCACACTTAGAATGTGGCATACAGTTCTTTCCTCCATATTATGAAAAGGTTATAGCAAGACTAGAGAAGGGCCAGAAGAAATTTATGAGGATGTGACTAGGAATGCAGAAATATGGGGAACGGGTGAGAAAAGAAGGCCAAGGGGTAACTTAATGAAGGTCTCTAAACACATTTAGGATTTTGATAAAGTGGATACAGAGAGAATGTTTTCATTTGCGGGGAAGAGCTTAATTAGAGGTCAGCACTGAGAGAGTTACCAAAAAATCCAATTCAGAGAAAATAATTTTACGTAAGAGTGATGCATATGTGGAACCTGTTACCACAGGGAGTAGTTGAAGTATGTCATATTATTTCATTTAAGAGAAAACTGGATAACCATATGAGGGAGAAGGAATAGCAGGTTACCCAGATAGATTTAGATAAGAAAAGATGGTAGGAGACTGGAGATTTCAGCAGAGCATGAATAATAGCTTGGACTGGTTGGGTCAAATGGACTGTTTACATGATGCATATTTTATGTAATCTCACATAGCTCTGAAATGGAATCTGTACTAATGATTCCCACAAGTAAATTACCACAAATCAAATATTCCTCCTGTGGTTTGTGAAAAGTTGTCCAATGAGTTCCATTGCTATTCAATCAAAGCAAATAACAGAACTGAACACTTCACCTCTGAAATCTGTGGACATGGTAAGTCTTTCCCTAGTTTGACTCATTAATTTTCAATGCTTACAATTAATTTACTAAGCATTATCCAAAGTGGTTTTAAAATCTAGGCTGGAGTAATTTCAAACTTCTAATGATGTTATTGATTTGCCAGCATTCTGATCTCTTTGCTCCCAAAAGGAAACACTTCAGATCCTATCTTGCTTGTTGGATCAGGAACCAGTTACTAATAATTTACTTTTAACAATCTATCAGTGCTCATCCTGATGTTCTGCTTTTCCCTTACCTGTTGGTGGATTCCCTTCTTTTCTGTCTTCAGAGATTGCTCGACTGTGTCTTCTGAAAGTTCAAATGCTTGATTTTCTTTCCCTAACATTTTATATTAAAGAACCTGCAAAACCAAATTTGACTTGAGACACCACTGAAGTATAGAGAAATTGCTGCTTGCAACAGGCGATATTTACACACAACAGAAGGTACTGCCTAGAATTATCTAACAATATTCAACTTTGAAGCCTTTTTATAGATAAAAATTAAGGAAGTAAAGAGTAGACTTCCTTTATTACACAAGGGAAAGCAGTTTTATGACAACAGTAATATTCTGTTACTTTATATAATGCAATAAAATCATTGTTTGTGATGACCATGGAGACTTCTTGGCACACCTCTCAATGCCTTATTATTGGTGGTAGATGATCAGACAGGTACAATAAAGAAGGGATGAGAGATGGCTGTAAGGATGTAGAATGGTATTTTCCCAAGAGGAGTTAATTCCAATCAACTGTTTATGACTTTTACTCAGAATTTTCAGAAGGAATGTCAATCCCTGATTTTATTTCCTTTCTTTTGTTTTCTCTTTTGTGTGATCTCACAGTGCAGCTGAGCACCCTGACTGGCTTCATGTACAGCCTGCTCTGGGCACTCTGCCAACAGTATAGAATTGGGCTCTCAGTAATAACTGGTAACAGGCACAATTAACATGAAAGAATATCAACTCTACTTATCAACATCTTGGATTCAGCAGCAACCATATACCATGAATCCAAAGCTCACCAGCCCACCACCACCCCAACACTGGCTCTTAAAATATACTTATTCATTGTAACTTGGGTTTCCACTTTAAATGTTTAATCTCTTTAACATTCCAAATGAAAATGAATTCCAACTCTTCTTGGGAAAATAAAGAGTCAAAGAGTCAAAGACAGATACAGCATGGAAACAGGCCCTTCAGTCCACCAAGACTATACTGACCATCAACCACTCATTTCTACTATGTTGGTGCTGGAAGCATGGCGACACTTGCGGGCTGCTCCCAGAACACTCTATGCAAAAGATGTATTTCACTGTGTGTTTCGATGTACATGTGACTAATAAAGATCTTAACTTATCTTATCATTTACAGTAATCCTATATTAAACACATTTTTAAAATTCTCCCCACATTGCCTTTAATTCCATCCAGATTCTAGCACTCACTGACACATTAGAGATTATTTACAGTGGCCAACTAACACCCAAACCAAGTAAAGAATGAGAGGGGGTCAAACTGGGCTGCTTGCTCTTCCTCATCTCCTCAGTTCTCTCTCCACCCTTCTGACTCCCTCTTGCAATATCTCATCCAAAAAATGCTATTTTTTATGTGTAAATTTAGCAGTAAGTCCAACCAAGCTATTCATTTATGCACCACACATTTGCCAAGGAAATTGAGATGTGCATGAGGCCAGAACTGACAGGTTATAGAGACTTGAGGATTGTAAAACTGAAAGGATTTACACAACAAGGAAGGGCAAATCCATGGAGGAATTTGAACATGATGAGAATTTTAAATTATATCGTTAGATCATCAGATCTTTAGAGATTATAAAGATCTGGTGTTTTCTGTTTGACCATTCTAAACATTTATTCTAATGCTGTTCAACAGTATTATTAAAACTATCATTACCTTACAATTAAACTTCTTAATATTTAATTAATTGTGATTAATATTTCTATTTGCTTGAGAGGAATTAAGGGCACTGCTTAACCTTGACTCCATTAGGTATAATTCTAACACAATTGGGAACATATGTTAAAAATTATTTTGTTTTTGTTTGCAATTCTTGTCCAATGGAACAGTCAGAGGAAAGGAATATTCCATGAGATTTGCAAGAACATTCTGCAATGACAACTATCTATCCTTATAGTAGAGATGCTGATCTCCAATCTGCATCTCTTCCTAAAGGCCAGAGACCGGAGGAAACTAGGAACTGAATATAAATAAAAGCTGTGCAAAACTAAGCTGTACAAATTACTCACTCACATCTACTGTGATGAAGTGCTTTGAGAGGTTGATCATAGCTAGTATTAACTCCTGCCTGAGCAAGCACCTGGACCTGCTGCAATTTGCCTACCATCACAAAAGGTCTACAGCAGACACAATTTCACTGGCTCTCCACTCCGCTTTGGAGCACCCAGACAACTGCAATATATACGCCAGGCTGATGTTTATCAATTACAGCTCAGCATTCAACACCATCATCTCCTCAGTACTAATCAACAAGCTTCAAAACCTGGGCCTCTGCACCTCCCTCTGCAACTGGATCCTCGACTTATCGGGAGACCACAGTCAATGTGTATTGGTAATAACATCTCCTCCTCGCTGATAATCAATACAGGTGCACCTCAAGGATGTGTGCGTAGCCCACTGCTCTACTCTCCCTACACTCATGACTGTGTGGCTAGGCACAGCTATAACACCATCTATAAATTTGCCAATGAAACCACAGTTGTTGGCAGAATCTCAGATGGCAATGATGAGGTGTACAAGAATGAGATAGATCAGTTGGTTGAGTGGTGTTGCGACAATGACCTCACACTCAACATCAGCAAGACCAAGAAATTGATTGTGGACTTCAGGAAGGGGAAGTCAGGAGAACACCCAGTCTTCATTGAGTGGTCAATGGTGGAAAGGGTGAGCAGCTTTAAGTTCCTGGGCGTCAACATCTCAGAGGATCTATCTTGGGCCCAACACATTGATGCAATCATGAAGAAGGCACACCAGTGGCTCTACTTCATTAGGAGTTTGAGGAGGTTTGGTATGTCACCAAAGACTCTTGCAAATTTCTACAGATGTACGGTAGAAAGTATTCTGACTGGTTGCATCACTGCCTGGTATGGATGCTCCAATGTGCAGGATCGCAAGAGGCTGCAGAGGGTTGTAGATTCAGCCAGCTCCATTGCGAACACAACCCTCCCCACCATCGAGGACATTTTCAAGAGGTGGTACCTCAAGAAGGCGGCATCCATCATTAAGGACCCTCACCAACTGGGACATGCCCTCTTCACGTTACTAGCATCAGGTAGGATGTACAGGAGCCTGAAGACCCAAACTCAATGTTTCAGGAACAGCTTCTTCCCCTCCACCATCAGATTTCTGAATGGTCCATGAACACTATCTTGTTATTCCTCTTTTGCACTATTTATTTATTTTTTGGCAACATAATAATTTTTATGTCTTGCATCGTACTGCTACCTCAAAACAATAAGTGATAATAAACTTGATTCAGATTCTGAAAATCCATTGAAAGACAATGGAACCAAATGCTGGGGAAGTACAACAAGTGTCTGATACTCTGGATCCATTTAGAAGTAGAGACAAACTTCCACCTCAAGGAAATGAATTTACCTAGAATTTCTCACACATCTCCTAGTGGTGAGTGGCATCGTTTATCCAAATAACAGTTTGGTATATTGAGAAGCATGTTGTATCTCATCACTCAAACTCAGTCACAGAAGCTAGTATGGTGAAGATTTCGAGGTTTCCTTCTCTAAATGGAATTAATGCATTCACTGAGTTTTTTTTCATAGATTTGTAGAGCTTTACAGAACAGAAACAGGCCCTTCAACCCAACTCATCCACACTGACCAAGATGCCTGTTTATGCTAATCCCATTTGCTTGCATTTGGCCCTTATCCCTCTAAACCTTTCATATCCACGCATCTGTCAAAATGTGTGTTAAACATTGTAATTGTACCTGCCTCAACCACTTCCTCTGGCAGCTCATTCTGCATACATACCATCCACTGTGTAAAAAAAATTGCCCCTCAAGGTACTCTTAAATCTTTCCCCTCTCACCATAAACCATGCCCTTTAGTTCCTGATTCCCCAACCCTGGGAAAAGGGCTGAGTGCATTCACCCTATCTATGCCTCTCATGATTTTATACAACTCTATAAGATCACCTCTTATTTACCTATGTGAAATTGTGTTTGTAAGGTTGTCCAGAGATCAGATTGTTGTACACTTCAGTAATACTTTCTTTCCTTATCCATTCCATATGTAACTTCACTCTCACACCTTGTGGTTGTCCATTAAACCTTTCTGGATGAATTAACAAATAAAAGTGTGCTTCTCTTCTATATAAAGTAAAAGATAAGATTTTTGACTGCAGTCCCTGGAGATCTGAGGAATCCAAGTGTCTAGTTAAAAGCAGGATTTAACTTATTCAGGCACCATGTCAATCATCCCAGGCAGCAAACAGCTCTCTTTAACCATCAAAGGAAGATGGTTGCATTAGCTTTCCTTGCTTCTAATATTGGGTGTTGGCTCTTAATGCTTGTGTTATTCAGAACTTGAAGCACTTGAAGTTTGTCTTGAAATATTTGTCTTGAGATCTTGACCAGCTAAGAAAATGGGCAGATATATGGCAGATGGAATTTAATGCAGACAAGTGTGAGGTGATGCACTTTGGGTGGACAAACCAGGGTAAGACTTATACAGTGAATGGTAGGGCACTGAGGTGTGCGGTAGAACAAAGGGACCTGGGAAAACAGATCCATAGTTCCTTGAAAGTGGCGTCACAGGTAGATAGGGTCGTAAAGAGAGCTTTTGACACATTGGCCTTCATAAATCAGGGCACTGAGTACAGGGGTTGGGATGTTATGTTGAAGTTGTACAAGACATTTGTGAGGCCGAATTTAGAGTATTTTGTGCAGTTCTGGTCACCTACCTACAGGAGCAATATCAATAAGCTTGAAAGAGTGCAGAGAAAATTTATAAGGATCTTGCCAGGGCTTGAAGACCTGAGTTGTAGGGAAAGGTTGGATAGGTTACGACTTTACTCCCTGGTGCTCAGAAGAATGAGGGGAGATCTAATAGAGGTATACAAAATTATGAGGGGTACAGACAGGGTGAATGCATGCAGGCTTATTCCCCTAAGGTTGGGTGAGACTAGAACTAGAGGACATACAGTAGGTTTAAGGTGAAAGGTGAAATATTTAAGGGGAATCTGAGGGGGGACTACTTCAGTCAGGGAGTGGTGCGATTTTGGAACCAGCTGCTAGCAAAAGTGGTAGATGCGGGTTCAATTGTAACATTTAAGAGAGGATTGGAAAGGTACATGGATGGGAGGGGTTTGGAGGAATATGGTCCGGGTGCAGGTAGATGGGACTAGGCAGAAGATCAGGTCAGAATGGACTAGGTGGGCCGAAGGGTCTGTTTCTGTGCTGTAGTACTCTATGACTCCATGTTCAAAAAGCAACCGGAATAAGTGCTGACAGTTTTGTTTGCTAATGAACAACAAAATACCATTACCGTATGATGCTGAGATGCCTCATCATGCCACTTGCAGACACTGTCCTTAATTTGCACAGGCTCTGTTCACTCCTCTTGGCTTGCACAAATGCCTTTGAACATTGTAAGCAGAGAGGTCCCAGTTCAGCAAGGTGTTTATGCTCAGATGAATCAAGTTGCCAGAAAGATAAGTGTCATCTTGCCCTATTCCTTTTGGATGACGGAGTGAATGGAGCACTGCCATGTGCCTCTTCTTGCACAATGCTGCAGAACTACCAAGCACAACAGCCTGGACTTTCTTGGGGGGTGTAGGCAGTTCCACAGAAGAATTTGCTGGGTTAACTGATGGGAATTTTGGGCTTCCTTCAAGCATGCACGGATGCAAAAGTCAGGTTCACTCCTAAGAGGAGCTTTGCGCTGTCATTTTGATTGCACTCCAGTTATGGAAGCCAAAGGTGACTACCCACTTCCTGCAGTTTCCCAGAAGTTACACTAATGTAGTGTATATTATTGTAAGTATACCTTTAAAATATGAGCATAACTTTGATACCTTACTAGTCGAGGATTATGACCTTCCAAAAAAGACTCTGTGGGAGTAAAGGAATTGTCAGGACTTGATGCAGGGTTTTGACCTGAAATGCAGACATAGAACCTTAAACATATCTTAAACGTATGCCCTCTAGTTTTATACTCTCGTACCTTGGGAACAAAGACT
The DNA here is from genome assembly GCF_009764475.1 of Pristis pectinata. Taxonomy (NCBI): domain Eukaryota; kingdom Metazoa; phylum Chordata; class Chondrichthyes; order Rhinopristiformes; family Pristidae; genus Pristis; species Pristis pectinata. Next base: position 28,655,165 of record NC_067406.1, read on the forward strand.
ATCTACCCTATCTATGTCTCTCATAATTTTATAAACCTCTATAAGGCCATTCCTCAGTCTCCATCACTCCAGGAACAACATTCCCAGCCTACCTAATCTCTACTTATAACTGAAGCCCTCCAGTGCGGGCAACATTCCTATGAATCTTTTCTGTACCTTCTCTAGCCTAATCACATCCTTCCTGCAGTGTGGCGACCAGAACTGCACACAATACTTCAAGTGCAGCCTAACCAATGATTTGTACAACTGTAACATGTCTTCCCAACACGTATACTAGATTCCTTCGCCAATGAAGGCAAGCATGTCACATGCCGCCTTCACCACTCCGTCTACCTGTGTTGCCACTTTCAGGGAACCATGTACTTGTACTCCAAGATCTCACTGTTCAATAACATTCCCCAGGGTGCTGCCAATCACTGCATATGTCCTGGCTTGGATAACTTCTCAAAATGCATCACTGCACACTTGCCTGAGTTAAATTCCATCTGCCATTCCCTTGCCTGCTTTACCAGTTGATCTAGATCTTTGTTGTAATCTTAGACAATCTTCTTCACTGTCCACTATACCACCATTTTTGGTATCATCTACAAACTTATTAATCATGCCACCTATATTCTCTTCTTAATTATTCATTTGTGTGGTGAACAATAAAGGACCCTGCACCAATCCCTGTGGCACACCACTTGTTACATGTCTCCAATCGTACAAGCACTCTCCACTACCTCTGACGCCTACCACCAAGCCAAATTTGTATCCAATTTGCTATTTCACCTGGATCCCATGTATTCTAAACTGATGGACCAGCCTACCATGTGGAACCACATCAAAGATCATTTTGTCACAACCTGACAATCACATGGCTACACATAGCAATAGTAGGCTTTTGTTCGTAGATTTAACTAAAACATCTGAGTTCAAACTCTGAATTATAATGACAGTATTTCAACTATTTTCTAGATTATTAGTTCAAAACACTGAATTACTTATTCACTAAGTCAGCTCCATGTACTTTGATGAATAACAGTCTGCTGATGAAATTCAGGTCATTGGTGTATCTGTGTACCATCCTCTGTTATTTGATGTATTTTCACCACTGTATTCTGAATTTTTTTATATGTTATTCCTCTTGTCATAAAACCCAATATTCCATTAGCCATCTTTAAACCTTGTATGCTTGAGGTACTGCTTTTAATATCGTGTGAAACTAACTACAGATCCTTTGCCCTTCTGAGACAAGGATGGAAAATGTTGGAAGCACTCAGCAGGTCAGGCTGACCTGAGTTTTTTCAGCATTTTTTGTTTTGCTTCAGATTTCTGGCATCTGGAGCTTTTCTTTCAATTTTCATTTTCCCTTTGGTCTTCTACCTTTCACAAGTTTTCCACTTATTTATGTAACAAAATGTACTGACATACACTTACTAGCACAGAATTTCACCTGCTACATTTTTCTGCCACCGCTTCCACTCATTTATAACTACTTCAGCTTTTCTCGGTTGTCAGGATTACTTATTGTGCCAAAAAACAATCTGCTGGGGGAACTCAATGAGTCAGGCAGCATTTGTGGAGGCAGAGGGATAGTCAACATTTTGGATTGAGACCCTGCATTGGGACGTCGACAAGACCCTATTGTGCCTTCTATTTTAATATCGTCTGATAATCTAGCCATCATTCGCTCCAGTCCAGTGTAAACAAGTGGCCCCAAGCAGAACCCTGTAGGTTGCACACCACTGTATTGACTATCTCCCCTTAGCTTCTTCCTTCATCCTCCACTCTAAACAGCTTTTAATCTATTTTGTTACACAGGATAATCTTCTTCAATATTCCTCCATGACTTGTACCTGTTTACATGTTAAAGGCTCAATATAAGTGCAACTTATTTATTTTTCATCTTCTACTATATGGAGAAACAGAGTCAACTCGCTGAGATCAATTAATATCTTTGAACCTACTGAGTGCACTAAACTATAAATTTGAGCCTATGTTCCAGAATAGGAGAATTAGTGGCCCCTTGTGCTATCCAGTTTACCTGATTTTTGATTAAATATTGTACATTAATAGAATTGTAAGGCCTTCCACCTTGCAGCACAATATTCACAAAACAGCCTGTTCGACGGTAGTGCAGTATAGGTATTTACTTCTAAAATCTTAAATCAAAGCAAAAGGGCTAATGTAAAACTAATGGGAGATATGCAGCAAAATGGCTAAATGAAAAATTTCTACCTGGCTCCCTTGAGTCAGGATTAAAATCAATAAGTAGGAACCTAAACTTCTGTGTAGAATTCAGATCCAAGAAGAAATGCTTGTAATGAGAAAGACAGTTAACTATTATAACTTTAGATTAAAAAAGTGGTGAAGTATGACTACTTTTATTTAGTAATCTGTTCAATAACCTAAGGTTTCTAAAATACCTAGGAATGCTTGATGATCTGAAGGTCACTAGCTGAAATTTCTCGGCAAGAATTTTAGAAGTCACAAGCATGACCCTGGAATGTACTCAAGGAAGAGAAAATCTTCTGAAATGTATCACTTGGAAGAACAGAAGAAGTATTCAAACCCTGTTAAGCTTGGGTTTCTGGTCAGCTGCTTAAGTATAACCTGCTTTAGTGTTGGTCTTAAGGATTTTGTTAATCACCTATTAATGTGTCTAATTAAATTCAGATGGACTTATGACCAGTCATGTAATATTTTAAAATGATACCTCCTGAGTTAATTAGAATAATAATCTTAGACCATAACACCATAAGATATAGGAGCAGAATTAGACCATTTGGCCCATTAAGTCTGATCTGCCATTCGATCATGGCTCATTTATTTTTCCCTCTCAACTTCATTCTCCTGCCTTCTCCCAGTAACCTTGGATGTCTTTACTAATCAGAATTCGGAATTAGCTTGCCTGTAGAAAGCAGAGGGTTGTGGTGGAGGGAGTGCATTCAGATTGGAGGGATGTGATTAGCGGTGTCCCACAAGGATTGGTTCTGGGACCTCTGCTTTTCGTGATTTTTATTAATGACTTGGATGAGGGGGTAGAAGGGTGGGTTGGTAAGTTTGCGGATGACACAAAGGTTGGTGGTGTTGTGGATAGTGTAGAGGATTGTCGAAGATTGCAGAGGGACAGTGATAGGATGCAGAGCTGGGCTGAGAAGTGGCAGATGGAGTTCAATCCGGAGAAGTGTGAGGTGGTACACTTTGGAAGGACAAACTCCAAGGCAGAGTACAAAGTTAATGGCAGTATTTTGGGTAGTGTGGAGGAGCAGAGTGATCTAGGGGTCCATATCCACAGATCCCTGAAAGTTGCCTCACAGGTGGATAGGGTAGTTAAGAAATCTTATGGGATGTTAACTTTCATGAGTCGAGGGATCGAGTTTAAGAGCCGCGAGGTAATGGTGCAGCTCTATAAAACTCTGGTTAGAGCACACTTGGAGTACTGTGTCCAGTTCTGGTCACCTCATTATAGGAAGGATGTGGAAGCGTTGGAAAGGGTGCAGAGGAGATTTACCAGGATGCTGTCTGGTTTAGAGAGTATGCATTATGAGGAGAGACTAAGGGAGTTAGGGCTTTATTCCTTGGAGAGAAGGAGGATGAGAGGAGACATGATAGAGGTGTACAAAATATTGAGAGGAATAGATAGAGTGGACAGCCAGCACCTCTTCCCCAGGTCACCAATGTTCAATACAAGAGGGCATGGCTTTAAAGTAATGGGTGGGAAATTCAAGGGAGATATCAGGGGAAGCTTTTTTACCCAGAGAATGGTTGGGGCATGGAATGTGCTGCCTGGGGCGGTGGTGGAGGCGGGTACATTGGTCAAATTCAAGAGATTACTAGATAAGCATATGGAGGAATTTAATATAGAGGGATATGTGGGAGGAAGGGGTTAGGTAGTATTAGATGAGGTTTAAAGGTCAGCACAACATTGTTGGCCGAAGGGCCTGTATTATGCTGTACTGTTCTATGTTCTATGTTCTCTATGTTCTAATCAAGAACCTATCAACGTCCACTTTAAATATACCCAATGACTTGGCCTCCACAACCATCTGTGGCAATGAATTCCACAAATTCACCACCTTCTGGCTAAAGAAATTCCTCCTCATCTCTGTTCTAAAGGGACGTGTTTCTATTCTGAGGCTGTGCCCTCTGGTCCTTGACTCTCCCATTACTGGAAGCATCCTCTCCATGTCCACCCTATCCAGGCCTTTCAATATTCAGTAGGTTTCAATGAGATCCCTCCTCACCTTTCTAAGCTCCAGCAAGTACAGGCCCAGAGCCATCAAATGCTCCTCATACGTTAACCCTTTCATTCCTAGGATAATTCTTGTAAACCTCTGGACCCTCTCCAAAGCCAGCATATCCTTCCTTAGATATGGGGCCCAAAACTGCTCACAATACTCCAAATGTGGTCTGGCTAATGCCTTATAAAGCATTAGATCCTTGCTTTTATATTCTAGTCCTCTTGAAATGAATGCTAACATTCATTTGCCTTCCTTACTACTGACTCAACCTGCAAGTTAACCTTTAGGGAATCCTGCACTAGGACTCCCAAGTCCCTTTGTATCTCCAATTTCTGAATTCTCTCCCCATTCAGAAAATAGCCTACACCTTTATTCCTTCTACCAAAGTGCATGACCATACACTTCCCTATGCTGTATTCCATCCTCCACTTCTTTGCTCATTTTCCCAACCTGTCCAAGTCCTTCTGCAGACTCCCTGCTTCCTCAACACTATACGCCTCTCCACCTATCTTTGTATCATCCACAAACTTGGCCACAAATCCATCAATTTCATCATCCAGATCATTAACATGTAACGTGGAAAGTAGCAGACCCAGCACCATCCCCTGAGGAAGACCACTAGTCACTGGCAGCCAACCAGAAAAGGCCCCCTTTATTCCCACTCTTTGCCTCTGCCAGTCAGCCAATCTCCTATCCATGCTAGTACCTTTCCTGTAATACCATGGGCGCCTATCTTGTTTAGCAGCCTCATGTGTGGCACCTTGTTCAAAGACCTTCTGAAAATCCAAGTAAACAACATCCACTGATTCTCTTTTGTCTATCCTGCCTGTTACTTCCTCAAAGAATTCCAACAAATTTGTCAAGCAAGATCTCCCCTTAAGGAAACCACGTTGACTTCGGCCTATTTCATCATGTGCTTCCAAGTACCCTGAAACCTCATCCTTAATAATGGACTTTAACATCTTCCCAAGCACTGAAGTCAGGCTAACTGGCCTATAATTTTCTATCTTTTGCCTCCATCCCTTCTTGAAGAGTGGAATGACATTTGCGATTTTCCAGTCCTCCGGAACCATTCAGAAATCAGTTATATTTCTATGAGAGAAGAATTGCTATTCCTTCAAGGATTAGAGTATTTGAAGTATTAATGGATCCAGAAAGTTGGACCATTCAAAGCATGTTTCACATTTTTCCCTAAATAGAGAATCACAAACAGATTGACAGAGTCAGAATTAATGTGTCTGAAGTTTTAGCAGTACTAGTAGTTGTTAAATTCTAAAGGAAAACATGAAATATACAAAATCTCATAACTTAATGTATGGTGCATTGTAAGGTCTGCCAGAAATGCTTGTGTTCTTAACTTGTAATTTTAATACTGAAACAATAGATGCCTTTGCTTACTAAGATCTGAAAGGTGGATGTTTTCTGATGATTCAACAGAATTCAATTCTATTTGCAATTCCTCGGCAATTGAAATAATCCATGCCTGCATGTAGCAAGACCCAGATAACGTTCAGGCATGAACTTAAAACAAACAAGTAACATCCATGCCACAAAAGTGACCATCTTCATCAAGAGAAAATCTAATCACCTACATGATGGAATACTTTCCATCTTCCTGTATGAGTAAAACTCGAATAGTTTGATAGCATCCAGAAGAAAGCATGTTGATTGGCACCCTATTCCTCCAACAATGGAAAACCATGGCTGCAGTGTGTACTATCAGCAAAATGCAGTGTAGTTACTTGCCCAGGCTCATCCAACGCCACCACCCCACCCCCCAATGTGTGACATCTACCAGAAAGGAAAAGAGCAACAGGCAAACTAGCAGAGAAGAACATCACCACCTGTTTATTTATTTATTTGTTGGTTTATTATTGCCACATGTACCAACGTACAGTGAAAAACTTGTCTTGCATACCATTCATACAGATCAATTTATTACACCGTGCATTGAGGTAGTACAAGCTAAAACAATGACAGACTACAGAATAAGTGTAACAGCTACAGAGAAGGTGCAGTGCAGGTAGACAGTAAGGTGCAAGGTCATAATGAGGTAGATTGTGGGGTCAAGGTTCCATCTTATCATACTAGGGAACCATTCAATGGTCTTATAACGCCGGGATAGATGCTGTCCTTGAGCCTGGTGGTACGTGCTGCAGACTCCCTTCCAAATCATTCATCTTTCTGACTTAGAAATGTATTGCTGTTCCTTCAGCATCACTGAGTCTAAGTCATAGGACTGCAGTGGTTCAAGAAGGCAGCTCACCAACACCTCCTCAAGGGCAATTAGGGATAGGCATTAAATGCTGGCATTTAATCCAGTGATACCCAGATCCTGAAAATGAATAAATAAAATAAAATGTCCATTAAATGGAATTGTTCACATTAGTCAATTATAAATATTGCCAATGAAATAATTAAATATTGATGAAATGCAAAACGTACTGCCTTCAATTAAGCATTAAAGTAACATATCATGTTAACTTTTCTAATTTGCGTACAATCTCTCTTCTGAGTTCTGTCACAGGAAGAGATTACCAGGCAGACTAGAAAAGATTCAAGGATGTGTTCAAAGCCTCCTTGAAGAAATGCAGCACCCCCACTGATTTCTGGGAATCTCTGGTACGTGACTGCTCAAGGAACATTCAGGACAATATTGAGAAACTTGAGGCCATTGCATGAGTGGTAGAAGGAGCAGATCACTCACAAATTACTCATCTATTCATCAGCCACCACCTGACCATCTATGAATGAGACTACAGTTCCCGCATTGACCATCTCATAAGCCATAAAGTTGGAGTGGAAGTAAGTCATTCTCATCTCTGAGGGATTGCCAAAGAAGAAGACTAATTAGTACTATTTTTAAATACCTTGAGGAGAAGGGACATTTATCTTATTTAATGTTTAGTGATTCAGACAGATGTTCCAAATTAAAGGTGGATGTAATATCTCACTGTATTATCCATTTTCCCTGCTTTATGAAATATTGTACCATAATCTATGTATATGTACTTTTTTTTAACTGATTTGTGCCTGTTATATGCAAGACAACATTAACTTTCATGACCACAAAATGGAACTTCCTTTTTTCCTTGCAGCTCCTAATGACTCAATATTCAAAGGCAATGTTCATAATAAAGAATGATAATGATGCAAAGGTCCTTAATCCTAACCACTCCTGTGTAAATACATTGAGTAACTTGCAATAACTCTGCAGTAACATTAATGAAAAGGTCTTGGGTTGAAGTTACAGGAGATTATTTGCATAGACTTTGATATTTCTTGTGCATTATAAAAGATGTTCCTTCTACTGTCCATGAAAATTATTCATGTTAATCAACAACTTTAGTTCAAACAATTGGTCATAAAATGACGCGGAACAGGGCATTGTAATAATAATATTCCTGGATTTTAGTTCTATGGGTTTTTCTAAATTATTTACTTTGATTGTCTCCTTAAATATCTTCAGTGTGTTTAATTTATGGTTGTTCTTCTGAGATTCTGGGTCCAGAAGTCCATGTCCTCCACTCTGAAGGGAATCTACATTTCGTTGTGGGGGCTGGGTGACTTACAGTGTTGATGAACAGGAAAGGCACAAGGGTGATTAACTTGTTAGACAAATTTTATGATTTTCCGTATTTGTACAAATTGATTTCATTTTTCTCAATATGATTTTCAAGACACTTGCAATATTCAACTACATTCTCATTTAAAGCACATAACATATTTCGGTGTGCAGAGACAAGTCACACTGCTGTAGCAATTGCTAACAATATACCCTATACTGCAAGAAGGTTTGTTAATGTCATGCACTTTATGCCATCTTTCCCAAGGAAAACTTTGCTTGATGTTAGACAATGATGAATACTTTTATACATAGACTTTCCAGGTTACAAAAGATCTGACATAAATCCAACTTAATGCAAATTCTCCCATGAATTTTTAAAGAATTTATCAAGATAAGAAAGTTAGTTACAGAAATGCAAACTAGTATTCATTAACAACTGGATACAGTATATGTTCTATTAGTTTAATTATGGGTAATGTTAGGGTGAATGTGGAAGATACTCTACAAATGAAAGAATTATCGGAAGTATATGCAGAGCTATAAATATGTGTATCTATATAGTCAAATAAATGGATACTATTCAACAACATGGGGCAATTTTACTCTGATAATAGCTTCCAGTTCCCTGGTTTCATGGGTGAATCATTGAGTGGGCTCGTAGAAATCTACTTCATTAATATCAATAACAAGCCCTTCTTTAATGCTTTAAAGAACAAATTGACAGCAGCACCCAGAGACATTTTACATCATTAAATATAGTATAAAATGCAGCATTGCTGTAAGATTGAGATAAACCAAAACCCTGCTGTCAACATCCCAACTTGGACCACAATCTCTCTTGCCAATCACTTCTGTACTTGCTGACCTGCACTGACTTATGGAAAAGTCAGGTTACAGAGAATTCTCAGGAACAGAGCCCTTATATAACCAGGGGACTGCCTGTATATATAAAAAAAATTCCCTCACTCTAGCTGAGCAAATGAAATAATTTGACTGATGCTTCCAACATAAAGGTGATTCCTATATCAGGTTTCTTCTTCCCTACTTGGTCTGATCTGAGTACTGCAAGTTTCCTTCCCTCCAGGACCTATTGGATATTTCCAGTAACCTGACAACTTCTTGGCCACCAGCTATTTCACTTCTGATTTTTTTTAAACATCCTTTCACAGCAGGACGTGAATTCAAGTTTTGTCAAATTTTAGAACTGCCTCTAAGTTGCTAGTCCATAGCACACTGACCACACACTATACCTGTAACCTTGAAGAATGGAGTGAGTGAGGTGGATGTTAGTCTTTGCCTCTTTTGCTGGACATGACCCAGCTACTCCCTGTGTTAGGTTGGAACATGCCCTATAATTGCAGATATCATGTAAAGTGATGCAATGTCTGTTTAGATCTACGTGTTCAGTACACAAGCGTCATCACTTGCGTATTGAGGCAGAAGCAATCACCCCGAAGAGACACACCCATCATCAATGAAGGCTCTTGATATTTCCTTATACAGTACCTTGAACAATCTTGCAGCATGACTGCAGCACTATATTTAACATTATTGCATCGTAGTGAAGATCTTTCATGTTGATTTCCCCACAGTTGTGTAATTTTGTTTTTTCATTCCTTCTCTTCCCCCCCCGTCTCTCTCTCTCTCTCACACACACACACACACACCACACACACACACACACACACACACACACACACACACTCACTTTCTCTCCCTTTCTTTAACTTTGATGCCTAAACCGATCAGCTGACATGGCAACAGTTTCAGTTACAGAGCACCGAAAGACAGAATTAAGAGCATAAAAAATAAAAGCAAGAGTCATCTTTTTACTTCACCGCCCGCTTCTCTTTCACCATTCAGTTAAATCATGGCCGATCTTTTACTTCAATGACACTCTCCTGTATTAACTCCAAATATTTGATTCCTTTAATATTCAAATATACTCAGTAACTTGACCTCCAGAGCATTTGGTTATGGGCAACTCCTTGCACTCGAAGAATAACTGCTCATTTGTGCTGATTCATGCAAAATTTTATGTTTTTGAAGTTTACTCATGGGTTTAAGTGGAAACTGAAGCTCTTTCCCCCCACAGATGCTGCTCAACCCCTTGAGTTCCTCCAGCAGATTATCTGTTACTCTGGATTTGTAGCTGTTCCCCATGTTAGTTGGAGAAAAGCTTGCTACAAAGAATTTAGAAGGTACATGACCCCTCTGGTACAGCACTTACACTTAAGAAAGTGATTTAGTCTCAAGATCCTATGGGTTGGATATGACTTTCTCCAGGAATACATTCCTCTCCTGTTACCCTCTGAAAGGCTTACCTGCTGGTGGGGCTGATTGCTGTAGCTGTGACTGCAGCTGCTGTTCAACCTCCAAGCATTCCTTCATCTGTAGGAATATGCTAATCATAGCATGCATTTTAGGCAGATAAAGTCTTCTTAAAGAGGATAAAAAGGATACAAACAGAGAATGTTGGTGGAAACACTCCAGGCAATCCAAACAATGTAAAGGTTCCGCGAACCAAATATTTGGAAGTGAGTTTGCTTTCAGTACTGCATCAGTGACTCTAAGAGACCAAACCTGCCAAGTTTTAACTGTTGGTTGGGCACTGATACAACTTGTACAACTTGTAATTAACATGCTGTAAGGATCCTAATTGGACCTTGCCATCTCAGTTTTCATGTATTCCAGAGGTCATCGCCTACCTCCAGATGGCACCTCAACCTGCTCCAGTAACGGAGTGGTTAAGTGGCAGAGGTGGGATCACATCTGAAATATGGCATGACAACAATCAGGTTCTACCTCAAGCTCCCAACCAGGCTCCCCACCCCCAACCTCATTGGGCAGTCAGATTTAAAACCAAACATTTTCAGTAGAATATTCCCACATCATTCTTGTAGTAGACTACAGCTACCTAACATTTATATCGGAATGTATACCATTAATTTCCTAAAATTCTTAATGATAGGATGAATTCAGAGGAGATAAGAGTCAGTGTTTTATTTATGGTGGCTGAACTTGCTCGATTTTTCATAGAAAAATATCCAATGCAGAGAAATGCAAACCTTGAGAACAGGATAGCTTGTGTGGAAATTGGCATGTGATGGGCTTAGATTTTCTACATGTTAGTTATGGGAGGCCACTATTATGTTCGAATACAGAAAAAGTGAAGAAAAATTTAGCAGGAGTATGTAGAAGCTAACGTGCTATGGCAGGTGCATAAATAAACTAGATCACAGAATGTCTTCTGACTCACTTAACACTCAGAAGCAGCTGAGTGCAAAGCTGAGGAACTCAGTTATCTTTGGTATCCTGCAGAGAACTATTTTTGAGTGTGACATTAGGCAACTTGGTTATCTAAATGAGGAACAGGAAAAATTCTGTGTATTTGACTCTGTGCAAACTCAGACAGATTTTGTCCATTCCAAGTTTTGCAACTGAACCAGGAACCTGAAGACCCACACTCAACGATTTAGGAACAGCTTCTTCCCCTCCGCCATCAGATTTCTGAACGGTCCATGAGCCCATGAACACCATCTCATTATTCCTTCTTTTGTTCCATTTATTTATTTTTGTAATTTATCATAATTTTATGTCTTTGCACTGTACTGCTGTGGTAAAACAGCAAATTTCACATCATATAAGTCAGTAATAATAAGTCTGATTCTGATTCTTCTGCTTGGTGTTTCCAGCATTTTCAGTTTTGGTGCTCTTCCCCACTGTGGAATATCACTTTGTCTGAAAAATGGATGAGGTCTTGGTTGTCAGTAAAATGAGTCAAATGGGCAGGCATGGTAGTGTAGCGGTTAGCGTAACGCTATTACTGCACCAGTGACCCGGGGTTCAATTCCAGCCACTGTCTGTAAGGAATTTGTATGTTCTCCCTGTGTCTGCGTGGGTTTCCTTCGGGTCCTCCCACATTCCAAAAGACTTACAGGTTGGGAAGTTGTGGGCATGCTATGTTGGCGTCGGAGGAGTGGCAACACTTGCGGGCTGCCCCTAGAACACTCGACACAAAAGGTGTGTTTCACTGTGTGTTTCGATGTACTTGTGACTAATAAAGATATCTTATCAAACTGAGGGCACCCTCTCCACAGTTCACCAGTGGTGCAGGGCAGAGTTCCCAAATACAGGACCATTTTTGGCAAGATGTTTCACCGAGGTGTGGCCAGGCCGCAGATGTAGAAATTCCTGTAAGCAAGCTGCCTAATTTAGGCTGTTTACCTAGCAGATGAGAAACATTGCCTATGCATACCACTCTGATGAGTCTCTGCCATGTTGCTATCTCTGAAGATGGAATGTTGATAACCAGGTGTGACTGTATATCAGCTTCTGTCTGACCTTCCTAAACAGAAAAACTTTGGTTAGACTCAGAAGGCTTGCCCTTGATTTTTCTATCAAATTCTGAAGCAAAGTAATGAAATGGTACTAATATATGACCAATTCTTTATTTCAGAGAAATGCATTGAGAAAAAGCTTCTAATATCCAAGGTGAGGAAAGACCCTTGTTTTAATTCCATTTGCCAAGATTCTTGGTGGGATGCAGTAAATCTCACAGATTAAATGTGAAATCTTATTTCTCCTCAGCAGAGATTTCACCTGCCCACTGGCCAACCAAAATCCAAGAACAACTGTCGTCATTCAGCCCTGTGGAGGATGCAGTGGTGTAAGTCTGCTGTCACTGGCATGTGCTCAGATCAGCTGAACTCCCTACTATGAGGATCACCTTGTTACGTTAGCTTCAAAGGACAGCTACCTCAATGTAAGAGATGCAAGGATTGTTCTTTGCAAATCAAATACAGCTGATTTGTATTGATAAAGAGGATTGATGACTCTTCTGTAGTGAAAGGGGGCTGGTGTGGATATTCCTTGGCTTTACTTGAATGTTTAAATGGATCTGAAGAATGACAGAGTTTCAGTTGAAATAAAGCGTGCAGCAGACCATTGCCCTGGGATTGATTGTTCAGATCTCGGCCCAAAGTGATGCTGTTGAGGATGGTATGATCCTAGAAATTGTCTGACCAGCAGCAGAAGTGATATGGGCCAACCTATGGAAAAGTTTATTTTCTGTGCTGCTGAAGCAGAGTGATGAGTGTCTCCAGACCTCAGAGGGTAGAATCCCGATGGTGTTGTAAATGGACCTTGACGACCTCAGCAGATGGCAATAGGACTGGAGCAGTGGGATGTTCCTTGTGGAGTGTTGCCTCTCTGTCACCACCACCACTACCAATTCTGCTGTATGGAAAGCCTCAAAATCCACCCAGTGGATCGGAACTAGTGACCTTTGTTATGGGAATGAGGACAGAATAGCTCTAGAGTCACCACACTCACATCAATCCATCCTCCATGGCATGGATTCCTGCCGGCTTTGCAGTGTTTTAGAAGATAAGCAGTAAAAATCCTCAGAAGTAATGTTGCATTGGAGTTTTGCTGTCTGTTGATGTCAGTTGAAAAGAAAGCGTTACTGCTAAATTTATGAGCATTTCCTTGGTAGCCCTGTTGAGAAAAAAGTCTTTCATAAGCAGAAAAACAATCTGCTGGAGGAACTCAGCAGCATCTATGGGAGGAAGGGAATTGCTGACATTTCAGATTGAAACCCTGCATCAGGACTGAGAGTGGAGAGGTGAGATGGCCAGTATAAAGAGGGGAAGGGGAGTGGTGAGACAGGAGTCCAAGGTGATTGGTGGACTGAGGAGGGGTGTAAGATGATAGGCAGGTTCTGCTAGGTAGGGGAGGGGAGCAGGGATGGAGTTGGGAAACAGTGGCAGGTGAATGATAGATGTTGGCAGACAAAGAGAGAGGGAGAATAAAAATATTGAGAGGCAGATGGAGCAAGATGGAGGAAGGGGAGTGTGAAGATTAGAGACAGCTGCTGGTTTTCGACCCAAAATGTGGACGAATCCTTTCCGCCCACAGATGCTGCTTAATCCGTTGAGTTCCTCTAGCAGATTGTCTGCAGCTCCAGACTGCAACATCTGCAGTCTCTTGTGTCTCCAAAAGTCTTTCACAGTTGCGAGTTGGTTGTAATCAAGTGGCTGGAGTTTGGCTTCTTGACCACATTTGGTGACCAGATAAAACTAACTTGAGATGAACTAGAAAAGGCAATGAAAGTTGTGCTGTGAAGGGACCTGATTTAAGCTGAACATAATGAAGCTTTCAGAAAAAGCCTGATCCTTAGCTTTACAGCATATTCATATTCCACTAAAATAAAATGTTGTATCTGATGAGTAAACATGACCTTTATCTTGAGCAATTAAGCGTTGCAGATTCCAAATGCCGATGTACTTCTCTGAGTACTTAGTCAAAACTATGTTGCAAGAATGATTCACATCAACTAGCAGAATGTAAAAACTGAAGCATTTTATCAGTGTTTGGGGAGAAAAACAGAAATGATTTTGCTTTGTAAATTAAATGTATAAAATGTCCTGAAGTATTTGGTTGAGGCACATTTTACTCCTTGACAAATTAGAGGCAGATTGAACGAGTGTCAGAAAAGTTTCTGGAATTTGTTAGTAGTAGAAAAATGACTAGGTAAGATCTCCATTGACTATTAACTTAAGGGTAGTTGGGGGGAGCAGGCAATAGAAGAAAGATGCATTACAATCAATGTACTTGTTTGTAAATTAACCCAAGTTTCCCCCAAAGGGAGTGAAACGATGAACCATCTATTCTACTGAGGCCAAGAGTCCATAAACTCCTACAGGGTTTTCCTGAGTTGAGAGTTTATTATCTCTTCTGTGGATTCCTTATTCAAGTTTGTTCATTTACACAATCTAATCTTGAGGGGATTGTCAAATTGGACTCTGAGCTCAATGTTAGCTTCCAAACAGAACAAATAAATGTTCGGGTAATAAAAATATGGAAGTGTCTTTGTAAAGTTTTACACTTATAGCAACACTGAAGGAGGTCCATCAGCCCATTGGGTCTATGCCAATTCTCAGGGCAGCAATCCTATTAATCCCACTCTTCATGCAACCCACCCTCTCTTACACACACGTCTATCAACTCCCCTTTGATTCTTTTTGCCATTAACAGTTCAGCAAATCTTTAGGATTAGGGAGAAAACTCATTACAGCCAGCACTCAAGGTCAGGATTAAACAAGGATATTGCTAGGACTAGAGGCCCCGAGTTATAGGGAGAGGTTGACCAGGCTAGGTCTTTATTCCTTGGAGCATAGGAGAATGAGAGGTGACCTTTTAGAGGTTTATAAAATCATGAGGGGAATGGATAAGGTGGATGGTAGCAGTCTTTTCCCAGAGTAGGGGAGTCCAAAATTTAGGGTGAGAGGAGAAAGATTTAAAAGGGATTTGAGGGGCAACTTTTTCATGCAGAGGGTGGTGAATATGTGGAATGAGCTGCCAGAGGAAGTGGCTGAGGCAGGTACAATAGTATCATTTAAGAAGCACTTGGATTGGTACATGGAGGGCGGGGCTTAGATGGATATGGGCCAAACGCAGGAAATTGGGACTAGGTGGGTGGGCACTGAGATCAGCATAGGCTGGTTGGGCTGAAGGGCCTGTATCCGTGCTGTATTGCTCTATGACTCTATGAATCTAAATCTGGGTCTGTGGAGCTGTGAGGCATCAGCACTAACTGCAGTGCCAGCATGCCTTAGATGCTAATTCTGTCTGCAAATAGTATCCATTGAAAGAGACACAAATAATATTAATAAGCATATGTTTATACTTTAATAATCTGACTTCATCTGTAATGACAGGCAAGGAAGTTAATATTCTCTCAGTAGTCCGCATGTATCCTAGTGAGAATTGGTAACGTGAGAATCATTAAAATTAAATTGGCTGTTTAAAGCCAGGTTCACCCAGCACTTCTCAAGGTTGGAAGGGTGATGGTAGTTGTGTGGGAGTGGATTTGGGGTGGGATCAGTGGGGAAGGGAGGATATTGAGAATCTCAAGGTCATGAATTAGGGATACACAGAAGCCCTGGGTAAGCAGCACAAGGGATGGACCACCTCACACACCGCATAGTTGCCCACCCTGTCAGCTATGCCTGCCCCATCTGTGGAAGAGTCTCTGGTTCCCACATTAGTCTCATCAGGATCGCAGAACCCACAAAACTAGAGGTGAAGTAAGTCATTCTCCCGAGGGACAGCCTGAGGAAAAGGAGGATTACACAAAGAATTAAATATTAATTTAGTTCCTTTAACTCATTGTACATTGTTTATTGGGGACAATTGTCAATCCTCTTGTAGTTTTTATAGCATGGCTCAATAGTGGAAATCTTAGGTCTTGTTCAACAGACAATGATTCAAGCCCTACTCCAGAGTCTTGAACAAATTACGAGGGAGTGCAACATTGCTGGATAAAATGTTAAACCAAGATACCACCCATTCTCCCACCCAAGGTGTATGCAGAAGGTCTTAGGGCACTGTTCCAAGACGAATAGGTTTGTTCTGCTGGTGTCAAGCCTGATATTTACCTTCAACCAATGCTGCTGAAGCAGTTCACTTTCCATTGCTTTTTGAGGGTGCTTGCTGTGCTCAAGTTGACTGCCACATTTCCCAAACCAGCAACAATATTGACATGTCACAAAATTGTTTCACTGTCAGGCATATAAAATGATGCAAAGGTGTTTGCAATTCTGTGTGTGGGGGCTCACAACTGATTATGCGTGATGAGTACGGAGCACTGCTAGAACATCTCTCTGCTGTTCTTCCTCTTCCAGTTGGTCTGAGTACATGGGCTTTCTTCTGAGGCATTCATTGCTGGAAACAATGGAGTGTAGGAAAATAAGTAAAGGAAGCATCTATCATAAATATAAGAAAAAAAACTATTTTTGGAAGCAGAAATTGTACCCAACTGGTTTCAAAATCTAATATGATTCATTTGACCACTCCCACAGGTACACAAACAATTTTGCCTTAAATTTTCATCTTCTTCACCTCTGCTGACTGCATCATCTTCCCGTGCACTTTTAATTAACCTTCTGAATGTGATTGATCCCTTTTGCCATGAACACACAAGTCATAGAAGCACTGTTTGCTCTTGGAGGTCTGTAGGCTTGAATGTTAGAAAATATCAGAAGGCTGATATTATATAATGCCCTTATTTAAAATTGTTAAGGGATCCATTTGAAATACCAGAGGAAATGTGCATTGTCCTTAGATAAACCAGAGGGCCTAACATAAGCGTCTTTGACTTGTTTTGTAATTTGTTATGCCCCAGGCCCATTTCCTAGTGGGGAATGAAAGCTGCAAAACTGTAAACATTAGTTCATTGCCAGAAATGTAGTGGGTGCTTGCTAGATCACAGACACAGTGTGGCAAACTTGTCTGAAAATATCTGACATTGACATAAATAGAACTCCCTTCTGTCTCCAGAACATCTAAATTTATTGTAAAATTGATTGTTCATAGGACTTTGTTTAAGTAATTGATATCTTATTGTTTTATAAATGCTCACAAGATGCATGTCTTTCACCTGGTGCCTGGTTTAATCATGGAGCTTTGTCATTTTTCTTGTCTGAATTCCAAATGTTCAAAAGACAATTAAAGATTGTCGAATCTGAAGCTGAAGGAACTCTCATCAGCCAGGAAAGTAGTAGTTTGGGAATGATGCCTTCAGTAGTTGGAGGCTGGTTTTTAAAAGGTTTACAAATGACTTTGAAGCACGCTGCTGGTGCTTCATACCAGTGTGGGTGAGTGGTGAAACTCTGATCTAATATATGATGCTTTCTACCTGCAATCGGGATTGAAAATGGTGGGCTGATCGCAGTTCTCAGTACTTTTCATTTCTAAGCAGCTGAGCTTATCAACTTATCATACAGAGCTAAGAGTTGATTGTAATTGATATCAATAATGGGATTCTCTTAAACAGAGGCTGGAGAATAAATATGCAAGATCTTAAACACAACAGCCAAACAGAACCCTCAGGGATTAGGATTACTAATACAACAGCCAAATCAGACAAATTGAGCGAACAAAATCCCTGACAGCATCATTTATACATAAGGAATGGCACCAGGAGAGGGTATAATTGAATCATTAGTTAAAGCTGGCTGGTGAAATTGGCCAGGACCACAAGCAAGACAGAAGTTTTATTGAACTCATACACAACAATCATGATCTGATTGCTCTGATTCAATGGAAGTTGACTGCCAACAGTTTAAAGCATATGTTCATCCTTTGATTTTATAAGCACCTGTGAGAGAAAGACTCTCAGATATTTATGTGAACCCTATCTCTAGCATTCCACAACACCTTACCTATGCAAACGACAGCAAGGGAGTACCTGATGATCTCAGTTAGTGAGTTGCAAAAGGCTACAAAATGGCTAAATCAGAGTTAATGAGGAGGAACATGAAAGGGTGACAGTCCCAGACTAAAGCTTTGTGGGCCAGAGAGCCAGCCTGAATTTTACTTCAGATACTTAACGCAGGAATTCGGACCTATTGAGGTCTTCCTTTTTGGGAACACCAGTGCTTCATGCAGTCATTTTGCGGAGCTCTGGGTAAAGGAAGAACTTGCTTATACGTGCTCCTTGAAATGACAAAATGATGTGCAAAGCAGACATTCAAAGTGAAGAACTTGCAAGGTAATAATGAAAGTATGCAAAATGGCAGTTTGCTCCCAGGTCTCACGGACAGCAGTGAGATAAATGGCCAGATAATTTATTTCAGGGGTACAAGTTGAGAGTAGAAGGAACTGACCTAATGTAAGTCATGGATGTCAGATTTCTCAAAGCATCTGCAGCTTTAGCTATGAAGGCTGAAGGAATAGCAGGTCCTATCAATGATCAGCTGTAACCTCTGGCCAAGTTCATTCTCCCTCACACGTAGTGGTTGTGGTTT